>NW_009606493.1:20722-22290 GCF_000690535.1 Cariama cristata | reverse complement strand
CGCAGCACACCCCACGCAATTACTCGCCTCAAACCCCGTGCTCGTGGTAGAGGCAAAAATAGAAAAAAAAAGATCTGCTGTAAAGGACCCACTTAGGCTCCATGGGGTTGCTCTGAGAAAGCATTGACAGGGTCCCCATCGGCAGACTGGTGCTGGCTCTGCCCTTGCAGGTAAGCACCTTCCAGTCACTAATGGTCTGAGCCGTGAAAGGCCACTGTAGGGCAGAGCGAAGACGTCTTCAGCACGTAGATGATGAAGTCTCCAGGTTGCACGTTGCTCCAGTTTGTTCTCTGAACTCTGTGTATCAGTATATAGTTAGAGTGGAGCCGTTTCTTGCTTACCTGAGACTTTGTGTAGTGCTGGTTGGGTTTGGTCTACAAACCTATTGTGCAGACCCAAAGAGATGTTCTTCTATGGGCCTCCCACCCACATAATATCCAAGTCTTTGGAGATGTAAGCCAGCAAAATCAGCTATCTCAACCTGTCTGGCCACTTTTGGGTTTTGCTGCTGCTTGGGAGCTGGAATAAGGGTCACAGCCTGATTCTACCCTTTACTTGGGGTATGGAGCAAGTGGAGGTAGGTGCTCCTTGGTGCCACAGCTGTCTCTGCGGATTTCCATGGATCTAGGCAGGCACAGCAAAGTTTGTTCCACCATTAACTTCACTGCCTGCAGACAGCTCCAGCAAATAATGCTTTCTAAAGGCTTTTTCATGGGGCTGTTGGGACTTAGGCAGTAGATGAAGACCTTCATAAACCCTGTAAACCCTCCACAGTGAAATGTATTGCAATTAGGATCTCAGGTACTCTAGGTCCAGTTAGACAGTCCAGAAAATGATTTGAAGGCACTTATATCTTATACGATCAAATGCCAGCTGTTTCTAGGAATGTGCTGGAAGCACTAGGTAGACCTGAAAGCTACACAGACAATTGCCTTTCCTCCTTAAGCCTTATCTTTTTCCACACCCTAGAAAAATCTTAGAGCTTATTCATTCATTAAAACAGAAGGGAACTTTCCTCTAATCTTTTCCTGGTGACTCACACGCTCTGTCAGAGCTGCCATCAGAGGCGTGACTGGAGCGTGTGTATGTTGACCCAAGTTTTCTCTGGTCTTTTCAGCTTGGGTGCCCCAAACTGTGTTTTCATGGCAGAGTGGATTTCCATGCTGGCTACCTGACCACGTGCCTGCCAAGCAGCGGGGTAAGGCTTGCAGCCGATCCTGGGGCTAGAATATGAGTTATTTAGGTTTAAAGCAAGCATGTGCATGCCTCCCTTTGGTACAAATCGTCTCTCGATCAGAAGGCAGCCATCCCCATGGGCAAACGTGGTGTGACACAGCCAGCCGGGGATGGTGAGCAGAGTGGTGTGCTTGATCAGAGCTATGTGTGGGCTCATGTTAGTCCTTGTTTGCAAGTATCTGAGTGATGGCCAGGGCTGATATAAATGTCTACAGAGCCTTGAAGAATCATAACTGTCGGCATAGAAGAGCCTCCTACTGAAAATCCTTAACGTTAAATCCTTAAATCCAGGAGTCGGGCCTTTATTGGCAGGTGTTTGCTGCCGGCAACCC
>NW_009606493.1:17862-20678 GCF_000690535.1 Cariama cristata | reverse complement strand
CAGCACAGCCTCTTGGCTGGAACTTCGGACAAGCCACACAGTCGGACGTTACAAGCAGTAGGTGTGAAACTCGGTTTAACTGAACTGACCTGCAAACAGAAAAAAAAAAAAAATAGGGGTGACATTTGCAGCAAACATTGCACTCGGTAAATAACATGCCTCCGCTTATTGCACTGCATTTATTTGATGCTTGTTTTGTTCTTCTCTTGCTATGTGCTTTTCTTCCTCTGTCTCTTTTTAAAACTGTCTTGTACTTGTTTTTATTGTATTTTCCATGAAGTAACTGTACGCCAGTAATTTTGCAGTGAGATAATTGTGAGATTTCACATCAAGTTTGTTTCTGATTTCTTTTAGCTTGCCAATTTAACAAGCTATGCGAAGCTGGAGATAAGTTTGAGCAGTTTCTTAAAATGTACAACTCAGGTACAATGCGTTGCTTAGTATAAAAAAGAAACGAGCATCATTTGGGGCGACTGATGGACAGCACTAGTCCAGTATCCAATGCATGGCTGTCTGGGTCTGGTGCATCACCTCCTCCAGCCAGAGGAGAAGAGCCAAAAGAGCGCCCAGGAAGGAAAAAGAAATAAAAATGCACTTCTTGCATGCCTGCTGCGAGCCTGTATTTCCGCACGTGTTAGGCCAGGTTTTAGAAGCAACTTTAGAATTCCAACATTCATTTTCACTGCTGAAAGAAGCAGGGCAACACATGCTTACCAGAGAAAGCTGTCTCATCGGACGTTACAACCACCTACGTGTTATGGACATCCTGTCTGATGCTGATGTGGTGGAGTGTGGGCCATCCATTTCTGGGAGCAAATTTGGAAGCCAAGTTTAAACACGCAGACCACTGTTTATTTCAGTGAATCATGCATGCTTCGGACCTGATCCTGCTGGCTCCAGAACATCTCCTGGGAGATCTTGAGAGCTCTCACTGATAATGCAATTATCCCTTTTCAATTGGAAGACTAAGGCGGCAGGTCTGTTGCTTGCGGAATTGCAAGAGAGGGCTCAGTGGTTTGGGTTCTGCTTATGAAAACCCATTAGGGGCTAGCTCACCCCATTAATTGCCCAAGTAGCATCTTGCAACGTGCATAGATGTGCACAAACAAGCGGTTACATGAACAACAGATGCCGTTAAACACATACATAGGTGCACAGCCATGGGTTGTTCCTGCTTGTTCACTTGCTACTTGTCTCATAGGAAGACTTTAAGGAGCTGACTTCAAGACCACCACCATTTGCAGCAGCAGAACCCATCCACGTGGGAGATGTCCACGGCCACAGTGTTGTCCCACCACGTTGTCCGTTTCCAGCCTGGTAGAAAGCTCAGAGCTGCCAGTGGCAGGACTCTCAGGGATTTCTATGGGTTTTGAATCCAGCCCTGATTTACTGTAAATCATTCATCACCTTCTTCTTTTTATTCTGACAGTTTGAATCTAAATTGATTCACACTGTATCATGCTAACCATTGGGCAAGATCTGATAAACCCAGCAGGAGCAGGGTCCCTTGTGAAGGGAATGAAGTGCATACCCGTATTCAGGAGGCTTTCTCTTTCTTTCACTGTACCTTCTGTTAGTTACTTGGCAACTAGAATAATATTATTGCACATGCACGTTATATTAGGTATCACCTGCAGTTAGAATTTATTTATCATTTTCATTTAGCAGATTCAAACCCTGCCATTTTGAATACTGCGCTAGTTGCCGTACGGAGCAGCTGCCAAAAAGGAGGTAGCTCACAGCGTCAAAGGAATGAGTCACGTTCTTACACACTCGACGGGATTAGACATTTCACTTCTTAATGCTTAAATGGAAGGTCATTAAAACAACCCTGTGGTTTGGGGAGCATAGCAATTCCATAATATGCTTATTTTGGTGGCAAGTGAAAAGCTTGGTTTGAATCTAAATTGGTTCATGCTGTATCATCGCAGAGCAGAGCAGCACTGGCTCTGTTTTGTATCGGAGGGTGCAGTCAGTCTTTGCTGACTCTGTTCTGGCTTCGTTGTGGCCAACTGTGTCTCAGAAAAGCGGGGACTTCACTGAGACTATTTATAATTTATACCGTGGTCCTGGCAGGTTCCTCCTGGAGTTCAGAAGCTGGTAGTGGCGCAGGCAGGCAGATGAGAGCCCCTGCTCCGAGAGCATGCAGTCCAGGGGTCAGATGAAACAAGGGATGTGGGAAACACTGGGGAGAGATCAAGGCTCGAGGGAGACAGTTATGTTTTACGTAGCGTCAGAGGTCACTACCTTTTCCAGAGAGAGGTTTTAGAAGGCCATTGGTACGCCCCCACACTTCTGGAGGTAGTCTTTTTTTGTTCATTATGATAATAAAAATAATTCGCTCCATGAGCAGCAGAAATAATGAAACTCTGGTTTCCTCCGTATTTTTGCCTTGTGATTGGATTTCTGGTAACAAAGAAAGCGCAGCCTCCAGTTCAAGCTTTTTTTGACATAGTATTTCCATCCTGCCAGTGGATTCTTTAGTGTTGCATCTTCTAGCTCGTAGTTTGGTCTTTCCCCAGCAGCGGTGCTCCGAGGCTGCCCTCCTCCCAGCTGCAATGCTCATGGAGCCCGTTACATGGGGTACAGCTGCTCCTAAATTAGAAGGTGATCGGCCCATGATTTTAAAAGTCCCTGCCATGGTTGTGGGGAATGTGTGCACATAGGCACACAGCCACTGAGAACGACTACATAAGCTTTTGTTTTCTTAGAAGACCGGGTTAAAACGTAAGAAGTGTTGTATACTGGACAAGGCCATGTGAAGTATTATCTCCCTGTCTCCCAAAGTGGGCCCGGAGCAGGGCTTGGGAGGGGAC
>NW_009606493.1:0-17832 GCF_000690535.1 Cariama cristata | reverse complement strand
CAGGACATGGAAAGTGTGTCCTGAAAGCAGCAGCCGCTTAGGGCTGGGTGCTGTTACACGGTGCAAAGCATCTGCAGCAGTTTGAGGAAAAGCACCGTGAAAATCGTTTTCACAGCTAAACATCCCCATATATCTGAAATATGTCAGTCCGTGTGTCTATTGGGGACACTGACTGTTGCTTCACTCTGATGGAGTTATGAGCAATTCATAAGACCAAATGCCTTTCGCCTTCTAATGGAGTGGCTGAAGCTGAGGGATAGATGATGAAACATGTTTCTCTTTAATCTGCCTGGATTAGGTATGTTTCATTGCTCACTGGGAAGAAACTTCAACACGATAAGTGATGTTAACAGCAACTAATCTGATGGTGCCAAAGCAAGTTCCTACAGATCAGTCACATGAAGCTGGTGGAAGAGGCAAAGCCTTGCTCTGCGGTGAGCAAGGAGAACGCTTTCCCAGTCTGTCAGCTGAAATACATGAACAATATGTTCTGAAGGCCAAGGGCAAGTACAGATGATCATGGTGAAGGTACCAGCCCTGATCCATGGGCAAACAATGATTTCATTTAAGAATAGGGAAGATAATAGAGGTGACCTACCACAGTGTTGGTTGGGCTGGGGGTTAATGCCAAGGAGAGGCAGCTGTTATATCAAAATGAAGCTGCTATGCTTTCTTGATGGTGGACATACTAGAAGAAAGTGAACCCTGTGGATATTTCTGTAGTTATTTGGGGATTTTGAGTAAAAGACGTGTTGTTATAAAAATTACCGATTTTTAGGCTCAGGTCTATTTTGGGAGGTCGGGAGGAGGCAGTTGCTGTTTTATGGTTTGTGAGTGCTTGGAGTTGAACACTTGGCTTGCGCCGTTTCCTGTTTCACTAAGATATCTATTAATTTTATAAGTTTTAAAAAGGAAAAGGACTAAATCTCTCTGTTCTTTCAGAGATCCATACCAGAATGGCATCTGTACTCAGCGTTCAACATTTTCTGTTGGTCTTACAACTGTGTGTCATTTTTGCATGCAACACATTCCAAAATTGGTGCTAGATCTGGTTTTGGCTCCTCTGGCACAAATCCATTGGCTTCAGATATTGCTTGGAGCAAGATTTGGCACACAATCGTCTTCCTTTTCTGTTTCTTTGGGAGCTCTGGTCCTGTCTGTAGGTTGGATGTTGTACTTGCCTTCATAAAGTCTAAATATCATCTCACCCACTCCCAAAGTAGCTCTTAGCCTCTTCCTGTGATCCCTGTATGTTGCCTGCTGCTGGACACCCTTGGTCATATCAGAAGTAGCTTCAGCCTGAGAGTCTGATCCTGTGCCTGGAGTAAGAATTAAAGGTGAACGGGCAGCACAGGGTACAACTGTGCTTTCATCCACGTTGGCTGCTTGACTTGGGCCTTAGACTCCCAAATAACAGAACTGTTTTTCTCTTGAAAACCTAAAGCTTATGTTCTGCAGAACCTGATGAGGCCAGCAGAGAAAATGTTGATACCAAAGGACTGTCTCAACCTCCTGCTGAGACCCCTGACTTCCAGCTCTGTGCCTTAACCACAGGGCCACCCCTCGTCCCCTTTGATATGGCCATTTATTTGTAGACCGAAAACAGGCTGATGAAAGCCACCAAACAGCATCCAACTTAGAGAAAGCATCTGCTGTGCATACAGACCTCCATTCAACCAAGCGCCGGGACAGGCAGACTAGGCTGTTGTGTTAAACAGCTCCTCTGTGCCACCGCAGAGGTGGTGGTGTTTCGGTGGTGGATAATCACTACGTGTGCTTTGGAAGGCTCTCAGGGATGAAAAGGCTCTGTGCAATTGTAGATTTTTTCTTTTTCCCCCTCTAAGGTCAGCATTTGGCTTGGACTATCCAAAGCAGTTAAGTTTATTAATAGTCTGTTTCTGGAGCCGAAGTGACTCCATAGAGGGGAGTTATTCTGCGCAAAACAAAACAGGAAAAGAAAACAATGTCCCACTCCTCCGTTCTGCAGGGGTGCTCAGAAGGCAGCATTGTTCCACCTTCTCACGTGAAGCAGAGGAAACCTAAGACAGAGCAGCCATTGCAGGAAGAGTGCGCTGTGGTCCAGCGCAGAGACGCTCTGCGGCAGGAGGGACATAGAGAGAGCATTCAGGAATGAAATGTGAGTGCCTCTTTTGAAAATTAGTCTGTTCCTGGCCAAGTCACTGGCTTAAGCATTCAGCAAGAGAATCAAAGGGGGGAACTTCACAGGCAGCAGCACAGTCTGTTATTTGATGGGATCCAAGTGCTCGTACCCTTGAAATGCAGTAGGATACGTGAATTCCCATCATCGTTCACGAAGTGTATGCTGGACGGTGAGACTCACTCCAACTATAAAAAGTGCAGCGCAGCTTTTAAGTGTCTCTTAAACCTGAGGTTTTGTGTGGCTCCTCTATTTGAGAGTCAGTTCGTTCTTTTTTCTGCCCTCTGCCATTGGTTTCCATCCTTAATCAGCACGGCTGGTTTCTCACCTTACACACAGCTAGCAGCCGGGTGCTTGCAGACACGGAGAGAAGGTGCATCAGGACAGCAGAGGAGATACAGAAGACCCAGGTGAAGACGACAGCCGAGGAACAGGCAGAGAGACAGCTGTTCTTCCAGGGACTGTGAAGACTAAAGAAAGCCTCTCGGCTCAGTAGAGCCCGGGTGGATGATGTTGCTTCTTCTTGCAACTGATGTTGTGTTTTTTTGATTATGACTTCCAAGTCTTCTTCCCATCCTGGCTAATACAGCTATGTGGGCTGAAAAGGACTCAGAGAGAGCAAGTAGGTTTGCTCCAGCTCTCCCTAGTAAGCAACCTGGCATTGTGAAACACTGGAGACAGTTGTTCATTAGAAAAATAAAGTGTGGAACTTTTCCCATGGCAGGGAGCTCTCCCTAGAAATGTTCTCCATCATGAAAAACCCAACATCATCCGGCTCCTGCCTTTCCCCTCCTCTGACTAAATATAAAATATTCTTCATGTGCCTCGTTCCACTGGGATTCTGCAGTGGTTTGAGCATTGCTGGCTTTTTTCACTGCCATATTTCAACATATGCCCCTTATGACAGACAGCAATGTGCCTTTCATCAGTTTTAGCTCTTGGGTTAATTTTGCCTATGGAGGAAGAATGAGCTGTAAACATCCCTCGGACAGGAGCGCTGAAGCCTGAGATGAGTTTGGGGAATTACAGGATTACAAAATGGCATGAATTTTAGTGACAGTGCAAAGTATCCACTTAATGACAACTTCAAGTTCCAGCAGTTCCAGTAAGGATGTTTTATAACAACATTAAATCTGGGATAAAAAGGGATTAGTGGCAGTTGCAAAGTTTTGGGGAAAAGGTTTGTTCTAGTTCTGAATAAAACAAATGGTTTACAATTTTTCTGGGAACTGAGGATTTGAACAAAAATGTCGGTTTGGTTGAATGCATGGTTGGATTTGCTCTCAAAACTTTGTAACATTTTAAAAATAGAACAAAATGTCATTTAGAAATGGAGATTATTTCAACTCAAAGTGTCAAAATGCTTCATTTTGAAATGCTTTCAATTTTCTTCTAATAGAAATTCAGCATCCATATTATAAGAGTGACCAACCTTGGGCTGGGGCACGTCTCAGACAGCTAATTTTGAATCTTTAACTTAAAATCACTCATCTGGGTGGAGGAGCGCATGACCCATCACCCGCGACGTCTGAGGGAGGGCGAGCTGGCGCTGGGCACCAGGTAGGCTGCAAAGCAAATTAACTCATTATACCACAGGCTCGTCAGCTTCTTTTGCTCCCTTTGAACACCACAAAATTCCTACTTGTTAGTCACTATTTATACAGTTGCACACAGATTCTTTCTTAAGCATTCACATATTTTATGAAGTTAGAAAAGACTTTTAAGATGCAAAAACCCCGATGTTTTTAATGAGTTTAACAATAAACAGGCAGAGACTAAAGCGTGTATAGTCCTCGGGTCAAACCCGCACCAAATTTCCACTGGCCTCAGCACAGAGTAGCTTCAAGTCTGCGCTTTCACTTCCAAATCATGCTGGGCTGGTGAAAACAGAGTTTTTACTGATGCTTCACACATAAATGAAGAATTTTGGAGTACTGGGAGTCACTCAGACCTTGCTAACAGCTCGTCGGCGTGTGCTGGGCGCTGCTTTGGTTTATTTTATGCAGAGGAACGCTTTTGTCTGATGTGTCCTGCTGGCGTTCAGTGCAGTGCAGAACTGGCAGCAGAAAACTTTCTTCACATGTCTTTAGATTTAACTGAGGCAGTTTAGTTGTTACTCAATGAAAGCACAAATCTGCAGCAGAGGCATCGCACCCACTCCAGGGAGAGGAGCTCAGATTAAAGAACTGGCAGGGAAAGACCCATATGAAAGGGCAGAAAGATCATGCAGAAATATTCATAAAACACAAGAACGAATCTTTAAGTATTTATTAAAAACAAAGTTTGAATGTTAATTCCCCCTTACACATCACCCGTGAAAGAGATTCTAGAGATGAGGAAATGAAACCACAAAGCCAGTAAGTGATTTGCCTGAGGCCTGAGCCGTAAATCAGGCTCTGAACTTGAGATCAGCTCTTCCTGCTCCCTCCGTCACCTCTCCTGACTCCGTTGCCTCTCTGCAATAAGGCAAAGGGCTGAGCTTGTGCCCGCGTTCCCCCGAGTGCCACCCGGGAGTGATGCTCATCGAGGTTTCAGACCTCGGTTCTGCAGTGAGAGATGGACCCTGCAGCTACATGGGGAGCACCAGGGAGCGGCCGTGATCTCATTATTTCTCCCAACTGTTAGCATGCTGAGATGAAACGACTTGCCTTCTCCAGCTTGTGAGTGTTTTCGTGACCTTATCAATGAAAACACACCTGAATTTAGTCTGGTAGGGTATTCTGTGTAATTAGTGGGGAAAATGATGGGTGTCAGTAATTTTGTGCTGAAAAAGAGTTTTTAAGTCTCTTTTTAGAGTCTTTCTGATTTTGCCCAACTGTTTTGTGATTTCTAACTTGGGTGGCCCAAGTCCTACGTGTGCAACCATGAGGCCACCGATGGACCAGGAGCCCTGGTCCTCCTCCCAGAGCTAAACCCAACTATCTCGATTCCCTTTTGCAAGTTGGTGGAGCCTCGACCCCGGCCTCACTGAGCACCCATGAGCAAGCCAGGCTCCCCAGAACCGCCTGGGTGCCGGGGCTGGGTCTCCATCCGCGCCCCGTGCTGTGCCACACAACACAGATGTGCCTGCGGAGCCTCGCACCAGAAACGTTTCCTCCCGTGGGACTCTCCAGATAACTAGCTTGTGTATTAAAAGTTGTTTACCCCACGCTTAAAGCAGGATGCTTTCCTTATCTGCAAGCAGAGTAAATTCCCCCCAGTGCCTCCACGCCATCATTCCTGGCCCGCTCCTGACTCCTGAGCTTGCTCAGGGCTGGCGGTGGCTCTGCGTTATCTCCCGGCTGCAGCGCAGACAGACCCTGCCTGGAGCAGCCTCCGGGCTCTGCAATACCAAGACCAATGTCTTCAAAGACTGAAAATTACTCTGTAATTTGAATCTTTAACAACACATGGAAAAATCTACAGGAACTGGCCTGTATCATGTCTCCGAATGGCTTCATAAATATAACACTGAGGAATTTGGATACTCTCGTGTGTGTCCGTGATGGATGTTTGTATTCTAAGAAATGCATTTTCTGCTTTTTCCTATCTCTGCAGCTCAAATCGCCTGTGCAGCTCCTTTTCCCGTCCCTTCCTTCAACCCCTGTCCCACATCACCGGCGATTGCCCCTCCATCAGAGGGCAGGATTTAGCCCCTGTCACAAGTTCCCAAGCCAGCGGGCTCCAGTGGCTCCTCCTGGGCCACCGCTATTGCTGTCAAACCCCCATTCCCATCTGCCTAAGATGCAGAAGCCGCATGCAGAAAGTTCAGATACAAAAGAGCTCGATGGAATGTATTTATCTGAAAACAATAGTGTGTCTGGATGGAAAAATCAGCGTTTTACACCAATCATGTGGTTGTTATTAATGTTTTCCAAAACACCCAGAGGTACCTTATGTGTTAAATAAGAGCAGCCTGTACTATTTTGCTTAAAAAGCAAAATGTGCATCTCTGCACCTAAAACTGCTCTTGTATTTCAGCCCTGTATTGACGCCCAGATGGCTGCCAGAGGAATTTCCCGTTCCCCCAAATCTGCAGTCACGGAGCTTGATTTCAGCCCAAGATGCTGCAGCAAATATTTATTGCGTTTCAACGCTTCTTTTCCATTCCCTTCCTTAAAGCAGGAGAGCATCCTGGAAGCACGGATCGAGCCTGAACTATGGCCCTTGCAGCCCTGCTCTGCTTTCTGCTGCCCTGCATGGCCTGAGATGCCATCCCCAGAGCCGGGCACAGCCATGCCAAGGGCAGTGCCGGTGAGTGCCACGGGAGTGCCAGGGATACGCCGGGGGTACGCCGGTGCAGACGATGCTCATGGACAGCGCAGGGCGGTACCGTGGGATCCAGCTGGGTTTTACACCCTGTGCTTTAACGAGGCAAAGGAGCAAAGCCAGCGGAGAGTTTGCCGCAAGGAGGAATTGTTTAAAGCGGCTCCGGCAGCAAAGGCCAAGCTGGAGGGTTCATTTCCGCGGCCGTAGCGCTGCAGCAGCCCCAGAAACCCAAGATCCACTGATAGCCATTGAGCAAGGATTTCCATTTTTGGTGCGAGCTCAGACTTAAAATAGACAGTCTTGAGCGAGGAAGAAACTCTGTTGACAGAACATAGGGAACATTCCTCCAGTGTACTTTTGCAAAGGACTATCTCTGTCTTTAATCTCCGCGCCGTTTCCTGCAGGTCTCCCGGGCCCAGCTTCCCTCTCATTGTTAGTGGAGCTTTTGGAAATGACCTCAGGCAGTTTGCAGTGACTGGCGACCCACGGTCAGAATGACTAACCCAGTCTGTCTCCATCCCTTGGACATGTCCCATTGACTAAATAAATGACAGGCACTGACATGTGAATAGAAACAAAAACAGCCTGACAAGTGAAATCTTAACTCTTTGGAGCAAAGAAACGTCTGGATGCACCTTCAGCCCGCCAGCCGAGCGGAGGGGAATCGCCGCAAACAGCCCTGTCGATGGTAAAAATACAGCAAGCCTCCCCGTGCTGCTCAGGACACACGCAGATTGGGTAGACAAACACCTCTAATATTATTTTTAATTGTTTAAAATTGTTTTCTGAAGCTTTTTATCTCAGCACAACTTTAATTAAAAGTGCGGCTGTGTGTTTATATGGCCATTTGTGTGTCTGGGCTCAGCATGAATAATTCCACTGAATGTTACAAGCGAGGGTTAACGACGAGAGCTCCTGTCGCCGGATCAAGGCCCTATATTGTACCCATAGCAGTAGCTCTATAACTCGCCATAGGTGAGCCTATAGGTGCTTCCCACCATTCTCAGTCCCCGCTACTGCACACCGGTCGGATCCCGGTTCCCCCAACTGTAATGGAGCCCACCTGCATCTGTTTAAATCAGCTTGGGGGGGGATGTAAGCTGTAAGGGGGAATGTACCTATTTATGCCTCTCCTAAAGGCCACCGGCGCTGGCTGCTGTCAGACTTCAAGGACTGAATCCCTCATCTGAGTCCTCACTAACACATTTTGCCAAGCTCCCTCCAGCCCCCACCCCAGCTAAGCGACACCAGAGTTTGAGAACACGCCACGCCATCCCAGCATGATAAATTTTCTTTAGGGCCCAGACTAACTGCCTTTGAAATCTGACAATAGTTTTACCAATAAGAATAGAATTAGTGTTAATAAGCTACATTTGTGGATTTTTTTGGTTGGAAAAGTAGGAAAGTATTCTCTTTAATATAATCAAAATGTATTTTAAATGCTGTAATTGCAATAATTAATAATGCTGCTTAGCAGTTATTAGCACTCGGTGCATTGTTAGGATGCCTGCATTAACTAAGGTTTAATCGTGAGCTTCGTATAAATCCAAACGAAGAAAATAATGATATGGGGAGTGGTTGTAGTGCTGTGGTCTGATGGCTTCTTGCTTTAATGTAAGTAACAAATAATTCCCTCTGGCTCTCAGCATTTGTGGATCAGGCCATAAAAAAGGAGAAAAAAAAGAAAAAGAAAAGGAGGAAACCTCAGCTAATAAAAATGCCACCCTTGCTTTACGACTCTGAGAGAAGCGTTTGTTGTTTGGCTAATGACAATATTAATAACTTGTGTTGGGGTGGTTGATGTCGTTCTTTCGTCCTGTGCGTTTAACATTTCCATCGAGAGAACAGGGACCGTGGGCCCACGTCTGGCAGCGTGCTCCTTGGTGCGAGGCACTGGCGACCCGGTGGGTCATTGTCACAAACACTGAGGGCTGTCACAGCGAGGGGACGCGGGAACAGGGGTGGGCAGCAGCCCTCAGTTAGAGGTGGCTTCGGGAGGTGTTGGCAGGTCTTGCAGCTGAGATGAAAATGATGTCCTCACCTGGCTTTGGGGATTATTTTTTTTAAAGCAACACAATTTATTGTCTTTCCTGCCAAATGACTCTTGTCTTTAGCTGTTGTTGACCAGCTGCTGTCCCTGGATGAAGCTCCATGAAGAGAGAGATGGTCCCATGAAAAGTGGGACAAGAATTGCTGGGACTCGGTTCCCGCAGATCCATTGCCGGAGCCCTCAGCCGAGCTCTTCTGCATTCGCACGCACTCCTCCTCTCTCCCTCGTTGCTTTTTTGGTCTCGGTTCACCACATCTGATCACCGTGCATTAATCATTATTTACTCACTAGTTGAATAAAAAGAGGCTGAGAGAGAGAAACCACTCACCTTATATAAAATTTGGTTTCTATCAGATGTTGTCAGCAGGTATCTGCTCCAGTCAGTGCTCCATCCTCTCGTTCCCATCCCAAATTGTGCCAGGATAGCCTGACGGGCCATGGGAAGCCTTCTGCTATTTCCAGACAGCAGGACAGTTTTGCATCCCTGTGCCAGGTCGGCTCTAGCAGGGGCTGGACTTTGGGTAGGGTGGGTAAGAGCCAGCGTGCAGGGTCAGGCTGTGCGGTCAGGCATGGTCCCAGGTAATCGCCCGCGTGAGAAGGTAAATAAATGGTCAGATTTTGGCTGGGACTTGTCCATTAAAGGTGATAGGAGCTATGCCAGTTTACACCCTCTGAGGGCTTGGCTGCTAGAGATGGCTGGCACCAAAATTCCAGTGAAAGAGTTTAGTGTCATAAATGGGTGCCGAACTATGGCAAACCCCAGTCGTGGCTCCAAAAGGATAATAAGGGGTCTGCAGAGGAGACCTGCACCTCCGGACCTGCCTGACTCTAGGTGTTTCATCCAGGCACAAACCGATGCCCATGTGGGGCCATGCTGGTGGCCCAGATGGCTGCCCAGCGAGGAGATGGGCTGCTGGCACCCAAGGTGCCTTAGGGAAGAAGCTGCTGCTTCTGATCATCTCGCAACAGCCTGAGATGTTGGAGCCAGCAGTTTCCTGGACAGAGGCGGCTTCTCAGCACGGTTTGAGGTACAGTAGGACTGACCCCGCGGGGTGCCTGCTTAGAGAGGGGTTTTCTCATTCCATGGTGTGGCAATGGGACAGAGAAGATGCCCTGGAGACCTGGCCGGCTTCCAAGCACCATCTCCTTTCTCAGCAAAGCCTGCTCCATGTGCTGGGTGTCTAAGAAGTAACTGTGCTCCTGCTGTGTCAAACTGTACACTTCTGGGTCCTGGTGTCTATTTAAGAATGATTTGCTCTCAGTAACACCCAGCAGTGCCAATGACTTCAGGGTCAGCTCCTTTCCTCCCTAATCCTGCTTTCTATTTTCAAATACTTCTGCAGGAGCAAGCCCTGGAGATCCTGCAGCCAGCTGCCAGCAGAGATACTCAAAATACTACAGTTTCAACACAAAAAGAGATGTAGTTTTGGTACTTTAGCAATGATTGCTTCTGGCTAGCTTTGGTCCCGGCTCAAAACAGAGAAGACAATACTCTCTTTTTCCCATAATGATTTTCATATCCCCATTTTGAGGTTGCAAGAGGCTTGGGGAAGCGTCAGACCAGTGTGAGCTGGTCCCACAGACGTGTCCCGGGACCAGCTTTTGAAGGCTGCCTGGGTTTTTTTTGCCCTTGCTGCAATCAGCCTCTCCAGCCAATGACTCAGTCACTATTTCTATTCTCTTCCCACTTCTGTTCCTGCTTCTCTAAAGTTTTGGTCAGTGGCAGCAGCTTTTGCTAATGTCTTGTGGCTGCTTCTCTCTGAGTTATTATTGGAGATGCCTACGAAATAACAGTGCTGCTCTTTAAGACGCTACTGCACCACTGCAGAAAATATTTACCAAAGATGTGGTAAGCAGCTCTTTACTGGAGTGACTGGCGTCTGCTCTGAAGCGAACCAGACGCCAGTCACTTCAGCAAAGAGCTGCTGCAACAGAACAAATTGCCCAGGGCAGCAGATCTTGGGAAGGGAGAAAAGCCAGCAGCCCAGTCTGTCTGTCTTTGTGTTTTCTAAGGGAGAAAAATTATCTTTTTACAAGCCTGCCCTAGTTGGCTCTGACCAGCTCTTCCCAGAAAATACCATCGTAAATAGAAGAGCAAACTATTGCATAAACGGACAGGTTGCCATTTATATCTGACCTTTCTCAGATCTGCTTTGATGTCTTCGTCAACCTATGCTTCCTTCTCATCCGGCCCCACCGTGGTTTTAGCTCCCGCTTCTAGGAGAGCACCACTGGACACAACAGACCTCAATTAAAATCCATTTTGGACGTATACGTATACTCCCTCTGCTCTCTGGACCAGCTCCAAATAGAATAATCCTTTTTTGAATCCTGTCCTCCCAGGGAACTTCCAGTTTTGTGATTGCAAATTGTATGGGTAAATATGGATAGGGGTAGATTTTATTTTTTTTTTAAAAGACACTGGGCTTGGCATATTACGCAGTTTGTTGCTAGCTCAGGGTGGTGGCAGCATGCAGCGCCGGGCTGTTTTCTTACTCAGATAGACCCTTTCCAGCTCAAAAATGACAATTCACCAAAGCCAAGCCAAGCCAAAAGAAAAAAGTAAAGGGCAGTTTCAGGACTGGATGTTATCTGCCTGGAAAAGGCTCCAGAAAGGCAGACTGTCTCCACAGGCTGCTGAATAAATGCTGATAAAAAGGACAAACTCCTGTGTGTTTGTTATGGGTGGTGTGGTTTTTCGATGTATCCTCTGGTGGACGCAGGCGGTTGTAATTCCCTTCCTATTTGAACAGAGCATCTGTTTTATGTGATATTACTTGACTTCTACAGCCAGACCAGGACAGGAGGCGTTTAATAGCTAGCCCTGCTGTTCTGCCTGCAACTGGGGAAGTAAAGAATGAGGCTGAGGTAGATGCTACGGGTTTCTGTGGGTCTAGAAATCCCCAACCTGCTCTCATGCAGACGGATAGCCGGACTTAGCGCACCCATCTCTCTCCTGCAGGAGTCTCAGAGGCTGCAGCATCCTTGGACTGGCTGAATGTGACTTCTCCCCATCCACTTCTCCATCTTGCACCGGTACCTCCTCGTGCGAGTCCTGGGAGCCGATCGCTGTGCTCACACTGCTGTGGGATCCGTTGGAGGGTGGTCTCTCGAGGTTGACCACGAGGTAGGATGTCCTCCTAGAGAAAGCACTAGATTAAGGCTCAGGAGTCAATGTCTTCATCTTCTTCACCCACAGGCCTCATTTTATTAGATCATCAGTTCAAAAGGACATAGAAAATCGCTGTCAATGGCATCAGGAAAGACACTGAAAGGTTTGATGGCAGGTAGATCATCCCCTGGATCAGCAGCTTTGTTCCAGAGCACAGAGGAGCAATGATACCTGGCGTTCACTACTGTGCCGCACTGGTGGTCAAGAGATCCCTGTCCTTCAGCTGTCTAGTGAATCTGTAAAGTGGAGGTAGGACCACAAGATCCTGTTGCTTTGAGGAATCGTAGCTTTGCTTTCCAACCCCAAGAAGTCCTCAGAAACTTGCGTTGGGAGGAGCAGTGGCCTAACTGCCTCCATCTTCTCTACAGCACTTGTTGGGTGCGTACAGCAGTTTAGCAACTTCTGCCCTCAGTCATCCTGGACAGAAGCGCAGGGTCAGAGCAGTTTTGGGGCAGGACAGCTGGGGAACCTCCTCAGAGGACAGTCCTGTCCACAGGGGCCATTTGGCCTCACCTAGATGCTGACTCCAGGGGCCAAACTGGAACTGTATCAGCTCTGTTTCACTGAGCATCCAACCAACAAAACCAACTCACAGGTGCTCTGCAAGCGGTGGAGACCCAGGGCAGCTCCTGTGTCCCAGCACAGTCCTTTTCAGGAGGAGAAGGTTTCCAGTCTTGGACTTTCACACGAGCTCTCTTCCCTTCTCTAGCGCAGACAGTCCCCGTTACCTTGGGCAAATCACTTTCCTCTGGACCAGCAAAGGTGATTAGATCTCTGCGTCCCACCAGACTCCATGGCAGCTGGGCACCGACATGCCTCTGAGGGTCCTTCCCACCGCAAGCCCTCTGGATGAATACAAGGCAACATTAACAGCAATTCCTTGCCTCCCCAGAGTGTCGTAAGAAAAAATACGGGGCAGGTAAATTAACGGCGCTTGCATGGGATCAAGAGAGAGAATGTAAGGAGGTGGTACAGGGCAACTCCAGAGGTTTGAGAGTTGGGTTTGATTAGGCAGTGAGAACTGGCTGATAAAGGAGATCTCGTCCACTTTGAGAATCTGCCCGGTTGGCCAGAAGACAGGCTCGCGCGGGAGATGGCGGCGCACGTTGTTGGTGCTGCCCGTGCTCAGGAAATGTCTTGGCTGCTGGAGGAGGAATAGAAGTTACGGACATGAAATTTGCTGAACCTCAGAAGAAGTTTGCCTTGGGTTCAGCTCAAGTCCAACAGCTTCTCCTTTTTCCCTGGCTGGTTCGTGCCTGCCCGGTCAGACCTGCCGCACGCCTGAGATGCAACCACGCGCAGGCGGCCAGCAGAAAGCCGGATGGGCTGCTGGCAGCACGCGCTCGCCGATCGCCTTCCCCATAATGCTGGTGAAGAGAAGCCTCGGGATGCTTCGTGGAGCTCTTCATCCTTTTCGATGTACAGATAGCTCTGCTTTGCTGAGGTTACGCTGGATTTTTTGAAGGTGCCTGCTTGAGGCTGCTCAGAGAGAAGTGGTCTTCTCGGCTGGGATTTTCAGCACCATTGGGAAAGACAGGAGAAGATGCTCCTCCCGCTTCAGGTTTCACCGTGTGCCCTACCACTGACACAAGAGCCAAGGTGTCCCTTCAGCTTGTTCTCCCATTGGAAAAATTCCAATTTAGCCTGCAGGAAACAGCAGATGCGAAGGGTTTGAAAATTGTAAGGGGTCTGTGTCACTGCTGTGATATTTGCTGCTGTCTCTTCTCCGTGGACTGGATCCCGTGGGAAACGGCACCCCGCAGCTCTTTCTGCTTCAGCATCCTTTGCCCTCACCGAGGCTGGCAGCGAATGACTTCAGGCTGCGAAGCCGCCGCCGGTCCAGCCCAGCCAGCTTCTCCCTGGGAGCGAGACGCACCCTCTGCGATGCTCCCCAAAATTTCTCTTTTTACTTCGCGCTGCCTGGAATGTATAATAATGAAACGTCATAGCCAGGATACATTTCTGGTTGTTCTGTATTTTTCAAATGGAGAAAGTGTGTGAATACTTGTCTCTGGCTGAATGTGAAATCACACCGCAAGGCGGTGGGACTAAACCAAGTCCCTCTGGCCATGTTTGGGGAGAGAGGCAGCTCGAGAGAGATGGAAATACAGCTTTTATTAAGGGGAAAAAAACCACCTTTCTCTGCTGTGGAGGCTGGCATTAGGTTTGGATGAAGGCAGCCTTTCTGTCCTACAGAACCTGAGACACCAATGCTTTCCTTGGATTGCAGCAGGACTTCACTGGGATGGCTTCAGTTTGTTTTCCTACAAAATGAAAGCAGCGGCACGGGATAATGCTGTACTCATGGCACCGGCCTGACTTGTGGCTCGATCCCTGTTCGTCCTGACCCAAACCAGGGAACTGAACCTAACACCCCGTATCTCAGATGGGTGCTCTCATCTTCAGCATTAAGGTCGGACTCTTTCTCCCTGAATAACTGCTTAAGTATTTATACAAATTGTCCCGGCTCCACCCAGAAGAGATTTAAAGAAATGGGGCTGCAATCACCCATAGAGCCAGGTCTTCTCCTGGGATGTGAAAGTCTGTGTCCCTGCGCCAAGCAAGGGGCCTCTCCTGGGGTGGGGACCGCCATGGATGGGTGCTGTCACCCACCGGTGAGGACCTGCTGGGAGATGATTTTACCTCTGTGGTTTTGACTAGAAATCTGGGCTTAAGCCCAGGCACCCTTTCCAAGCAGCACTTCGTGGAAACTGGCAGTTTGCTACCAAAAAAACAAAACAAAAAAAGTTTTGGTTTTGCCAAACTGACATTTTCTGACACAAGAAAACATGTTGTCAAAAAACTTCCCAACCACTCTGCTGGGAATGTGCTCTTTTGCCATCAGTCCCCAAGGCTGGAGCGCTGGGGTGTTGAAATGTTACTACAGCCCTGGAAACTGTGAGTCAGCTTATCCCCACCCACAGCAGATACTCGTGGGAAGGGCCTTGAAAAGCCTGGAAACTCAGCAGCTCTTGCCTTGTGGAGTTTCCATTAACCCATTAACATTAATTTCAGGTCCGGTGAAATGCAGTATTTGGGGAATTTCTATTGGATTTTATCCCTTTTTTTTCCCTGTCCCCTTCCTGATTCTGATGAATTTTGGAGGATATTTCATTTCAACTTGTCCCTAAGCAGTTTGGCTGCCGTGACCCCGGTTCACCCCCCGAGTCCGGTGGGACAGGCTGGACCTGGTCAACAAATGCAGCATCCGCCACGGTGCCACCAGATCTGGTGGGGATTTGGATGGGGTCACTGGATGGCGAAACTTTCATCATACTTGGACGAAAGGTGCCAGTGCAAGCTTTGCCAGCGTGAAACTCAAGTTAAGCCCCGTTTCCGCGCGCACGCAATTCAGAGCAGTCTGTGCAAACCACTGACCTCAGGCTATCTCGGAGCCATCTGCAAACTGCATTTATTGCCGACTGGAAAACACGTGAAGGTAGCAAATCCCAGGTCTTAACACAGCGTACGGTGACGTGAAACAACCCCTGCGTTCCCCTGATGCATGGCCTCGCGTTATGTCCCAGGAGCGGCTACAACTCGAGCCTGGAGGAGCCAGGACGGGCTTTGCCGCGGCTGCAGCCCGGCCGGGATGGGACGGGGACACACACCGAGGTGGTGGGGTGAGATCACATCCTCTGCACCAAGGGTTTCAAGATGCCGAAATCTGGGAGCATGGAGTCCAGCGGTTGTGAAATTCTCCATAAAGGAAAAAAATCTTCAAACCTTTTTTTTTTTTTTTAACTTTGGATTTATCAAAGTGCCTTGTTCTGATTGTAGCTTTTTTCATTTTGAAGACAGTCCAAAGTCCTATCACAGTGTGTTACCGCACAGAATATAACATTTGCAAGAGTAAAATGAAAAGTCGGTTTGAACTGGAAAAATCGCGGCAATGTCATTAAAACAAAGGAAACGGGACATTCTGATGTTGTCAAAACTTTTTTTCTCTGGTTCCTTTCAAAATCAGCTTCCAGCAAAACCAGCCCGATTTTATGAGGCATTTTAGTTTTTGGCAGAGCCTCTCGCTCTGGCGCAGCAGTTTTGTCGTGGTTTCCCTGGCCGGGCTCATACGCTCTGTGCCCCCGTTCCTGGGCAGTGAAACAGGGGTGCAGTGTGTCCCCCAGCCTTCACGGCTCCTTGGCATCAAGTCGACAGTCTCAACCTCATTTTCAAGGCATTAAAATATTCTACAAATTGAGCCGTCCAACCATTATTTAAAAGGCAATTATTCATTTTGTGTTTTAACCTCTGCATCCTTCTCTTTGACTGGAAACGTATAAAATACTAGAGATAAAAAAGGCAGAAAATTATGAGATGATTTTTCCTTACTGAGAACCCAGAGCGCAGCGGTCCGTGCCTGCCGGTTTGGGCTTTGCTGATGCCTTCGACTGTGCTGGGATGGACGCAAGGGCAGCGCTGGCCCCCTCTCCCCCAACCCCAGCTGCAGTTTGGCTTTGGGAAGAGGTTGGTGCCGGTGCCCTCCCGGCCACCCACGGTCCTCCTGGGCCCAAGAGGATTTGGCGTTATACAGTACCTGGGAGATCCATGTCAGATAAGGCTGGCAGGCTTTCAAAAGCTTCTCTCCAAGCTTTTGTGCCAAGCCCTATAGGATGTGATCCAGAGCATCTCCTAAGAACGTTTGTTGTTATGACAGGCAAAAAAAAAAAAAGGAGGGGGGGGAAAAAAGGCAGTGAAAGAGCACATTGCTGTTAATTACTAGAAATCCTTTAATAACCAACATTACTATAAATTATATGTGCATTATGACAAGTACAATTGAGTGCTCTGTTTTCCTTGCCCACGTCAGAGCACGGAACAAAGTACTCTTGTTGCAAGAGCTGAAAGGGATGGCACTCTGGGTGAAATCAGGACTTCTCCATCGCATACCTGTGCCCACAGAGATGGTCGGCCGCCCCGGGTCCCATGAAAGCTCCATTGTTCTTCACGCCACACTGCACGCACCATGATTATATAGTGTTGGATAAGCAGTAATACGTCTCTTGCTGAAATAATAACCTATCCTCAGTTTAAACAGTGCTATATTTAAGATTTATATATATTTAAATGTTGGTAATTGCACATTTGTGACATATTATAATTTGGATGACAGTTTGTAAAGACGATACTGGAAAGAAAAGCATCAGCTGTATTTAGGGAGGTAACTCTTGCGGTGATGCAAGACAGGTCGATCGATCTGGATTTTAAACAGGCGTTGGAACGTCTCTGGAGCAGCCTGGGGATGGGCAGGGATCCTACCTGGGTCCAAGATCCAGGAAATTCCAATTTCTGCTTCCACGCCTGATGCTGAATCTTTTTTGCAGCCTTCCCATGCCTTTTAACTCGTCTTTATTCCCTAACGTGAAAAAAGGCTAACAGCATTTCCTACCACAGCGGGACGTTGGCTGATTTTTGTAAACAGCTCTAAACCGTGGTCTAGGTGTAAAATGTCGCTGCTCTGCAGGTCAGGGAGAGCGCTGGATCTCGGGATGGCCGTTATGGGACGTTATTTCCACGCGAAGCGAGTCAGTACCAAAATAACATCATCTGGTTTTACTCCCAGTTTGGTTTCTACGCATGGAGGGAGCCGACCGGAGGAGGACAGCGCTGCATGGGACCAGCAATCCCACAGCACTTAGAAAACCCCGTGGCGGAGGCAGCAGGTCCTTTATAGGATTCATACGATCTTTTACATTGCATTTTTAACGCAGCAAACCGCACATTTCCTAAAACCCACCCAAAAAGGGCAGGGGAAAAGGTGCTTTTGCCCCTGGCCCTACAGGTCAGTAGGGGCAGAAGTAACTCCAAAGTCAGAAGACCTAATGACGTAATTATGTCGGTGCAAACCTCAGTGGTACGCGCGTATCGATTTTAAACGGAGTGTTTTGGAATCCCTTACATTAAGCTGATGCATGCAAATTAATTTCGCCTTAAAAAAATTGTATTAACTTAACCGAGCGTATTTAAGTTACGTTCTTAGGTCTATCAGTGCGGCTTTGCGGAAATGGGGACAGAAGCCTCCAGTTGTAGCAAGAGCTACCCAAAGGTGCCCAGAGAAAAACTGTGAACGTTCAGGTTGTCCAAAATTTGTTGGTTGAATACTTTTATTGTTTTGTTCGGTTGGGTTGGGTTGGGTTGGGTTTTTCTCCTAGCTGGTCAACTGCTGGGAAATAAATTGCCAAGATTTATTTTTGCTCATTAGTAAAG
>NW_009606492.1:1537-1748 GCF_000690535.1 Cariama cristata | reverse complement strand
GGGGACTGTCCCTGGATGGGGGCTGGCCGTCCCCCACTGCCTGCCCGAGCTGGTCCCCGCACAGCCCGGCATCGCTGAGCCCTCTCCCTCCGGCTGAAGCGCGCCCGTTCCCGCAGCTCCTGGGGTGGCCTTTTCTTTCAAGAAGCGCCTTGGTTTGGGTGAATCGGCCGCGGTCTCACTGCGTGGATTCCCACATGCAGGGTCCGTACCC
>NW_009606492.1:0-1512 GCF_000690535.1 Cariama cristata | reverse complement strand
CCTCATCCTCCCCCTCCTCCTCCTCGTCCTCCCCCTCCTCCTCCTCCTCCTCCTGGTCCTCCTCCTCTTGGTCCTCCTCCTCCCCCTCCTCCTCCTCCTCCCCCAGCTCTCCTGTCCTGGGCTACAGAGATGTTCCCAGGGCTTGGGGAGGGTGAATAGAGGTTGAGTAACCCTGCTCCATGGGGCCGTGAGGCCGGGAACAAAACCCAGATTACGGCCTTTCTCTGCAGAGTAGAAGGGGCCGGGGGGACATTGATATGCAGATCCTTTTTTGTGTCGGGGCACTGTGGCGGCATTGTTTCGAAATGTCCACATGTAGGGTTCATGAAGCCATATAGAAAAGAAACTACGTGAAATATTCTGTGCCGGAGCGTGGTACGGGAAATGCTGCGGTGATGTAGCAATTTTGTAATGCAACCGTATTTCCAGGAGGCATTGACTACTAAATGGCACTGTTTATATAAAATTTTCACACTTCCCCAACCTTCTGATTTTCTAGGGTTCATTTCAAGTGGATTTTTTTGGTTTTTTGCTAGGCTCTCCTTTTGCAAGAATGACGTTAAAAATTGGAAAGTGCTGTTTGGGTGACTTTCGTTCTGCGGTCCTGGGGCCAGGCTAACGTGCACAAAAGCAGCAGGAGGGTTGGTCGTTGTCCGACACCTTTTAGACAAGACGCTTGTGCTTTGCCCTCTCTGGAGAGCAGCACAGCACCGTTCCACTGCGCCCAGCTCCTTCTGCACCCCTCAGATTCTGGCAGAGCAAGTGGCTTCCCGAGGGGCTGCCCGTATTGAGCAGCTGGCGTGAGTACCTGTTCGCCCCGCCGGTCCCACAATGCTGTAACACGTAGAGGTGAGCCCTTTACTTCGTCGTGACATAAGCATGGCAGCCTGCGTATGCCATACCACAGGCAAACACCACCTAGACCAAAACGTGGTGTGAGCTGCAGGAGCTGGAGCCCATCTCCTAACTCTCCAGAGGAAAACCGCTCTAAAGCAAAAGGGAAGGTTGGCGGCTTGGTCGGGCCGGCCAGTCTGCTCTTGGCAAGTTACTCGCTTGAAGTTTGCTGCTTTGGTGTTCCTGTTCCCTCGCACAATGAGCCCCTGCTCCCAAAGTGCTTGAGAAACCTTGCAGCGACGCGGCAGCCTGCTTGCTGGGAGCTCGGGCAGAGCATCCGCGCCCTCCGCCTGAGTTGCTCCTTCAGCTGCGTGCCTGCGGCCGGGCGCTAATCAACAGATACAAATTTTTCTGTGTCTCATGCTGAATTTTTTGAGAAGCAGTTGTTTAGGGCTTTGGATTATTTTTTTTCTTGTTTTTTTTTTTTTTTTTTAAAATGGTGCATTGAGACGTGTTACTGTAGTGCGAGGAGCTGACCTGCCTGCTGCTCCTCTTAGCGGTGCCTGCGCAGGTACGTGGGAGCGAGTTGTGCTTCGTCCCCGTAGCAGTCCTGGACTCGGTGATGAGCTGAGGGGTAAAAAGAGGATTGAAGCGGTGGGAGGCGGGTGGGGAAGAGCC
>NW_009606491.1:86374-128046 GCF_000690535.1 Cariama cristata | reverse complement strand
TTATTTATTATATTATAATATTTTTGACTTCAGGCAAATTTCAGCACGTTCCAGGGGAGTGGTTTCCTGAGCAACCACCGTGCCACCGCTTGGCCTCTCGTGCTGCTGCGGAGAGTTATTGCTTTTGACATCTTGCAGTGTGAGTCAGTGTACGAGGTGATGCGCTCTAGACGTTTTAACTTTGAGGAAGGAGAGGGAAGAACTGGGTGGCTAATATCTTTTGAAGAAAGTTCTAGTAGCAAGGACATAGTACCGCTTTAAGCTTAGTATAAAATTGAAGGCCATTAAATTCTGCAAGATAAATTTATTTAGGTGAAAGTGGAAGTTGGCTCACATTTTATAGTTGTTGCATTTAAGATGATGACAAAAAAGCCGTTTTGTGACTTGGAGAAACCGATTTCTATCATCAGAATTGTATTTCTTTAAAAGTTTTTGTGATTGCAGTGGTCATTCAGAGTTCAATCAAACCCTCTTTGACTTGGAGTGTCTGTGATGGAGAAGGAGTTGTTTCTTGTTTCTTGACTTAGTGGTGACTTTATAAGGAGAGTCTGAACAGGTTTGATCCATCCTCCCTCTCTGTCTCTGCTCCGATCCTGCAGACACTGTTTGGCAGAGGCGTTTGCGTTTTCCTTCTCGTCAGACTTTCTACAACAGTGGGATGGCTCGGGGCTGACACTCTTATGGCCATCGTCGCTCTCTAAGGGGGATAACATGGAAAAGCAGGAGTTGACCTTCAAAACTCTGTTGTTCAAATGTTAAACCTTCTCTGTAATGGTCTGGTGATTCACAATTTAATGTGTGATTTTTTTTTTTTTTTATTTTTTCCCCAAATTTGTGACACCTCACTCCTCCTGCCTAGTGGCACTGCTTGTGTAGTGAATGGTGTCCTGCCTTCTCGGTTCTGCTGAGGTGTGTATCACGAGGACGTCTGTAGTTGAACTGTTTTTTGTTTTTAGCGTGGTAGCTAAAACATGTTTTGACTTACAAGTGCTCAGAAAACCTATTGGAAACAGTCTGAGATGAATGGTGCTTTCAGGTAATTGCCTTTTGTCTTAGATCAATGTTTGCAGTTGCATTTTGCGTGATTTATTACCTTGTCATTATATTTCAAAAGGCTAAGTATGTTATGACATTATCTTTTAATTTGATTAAATTCTTCTTCAGAAATTTTGGGACACAAATCTTAAATGTCTGGTCAGGGGATGTTTGCTTGTTCCACATTAGGCTGGCAGGCATCTGTTTCCATCCCTAATTCAGTTAGGTACTGCAGCGGTGCCACTGCCATGAACAGCGAAGGGTGATTTACCATCGCAGTGTCGTTTATGTTCATCTTATCTCTCCTTTTTCTCTTTCTTTGGTTAAAGAATTGTCGAGGTTGACATCTGCTTGCTGCTGGTGCCGCTTCTTTCATTTCTTCATCATGTAAAATGTGTTTTTTTCATTTTACACAAACCCCACATTTCTCTTAAACACAACAAAACATTTCTCAGGTGTTAGAAAAAGCCCTTTAACAGAGAATGCATGAAACAGTGTTGTACTCTGATTTTTCATGGTGAAAATATAGGCAATGAACCAAAAAACCCCACAAAATCCCAAACAAATTCAACCAGCAGGATCCGTGTCCAACCTCTGTCATATTGGACAGTGATGAATTGGGAGGAAGGCAAAGGAATAATCAAACCGACCGTGGCCTGACAAATGATTTTACTGTTGAATCTTGTGGTTGTCCCAGCATTATCAAGCCCACTGACCTGAAGGGAATGGGAAATCGTTGTGATCAGCCCTAATTGCAGAAGAGAGTCGTGGCAATTCGGTACGCCGGTTGCTATGGAAGCGATTGACTTTTCTCGCGCTCCTCTTGGGAGGACAGTGCTGGTTTCTTCTGCCGTATTGAGAGATGGAAACAGTTCCAGAATAAATTCCTGGATTAACCATCCAAAATTTAACCCCCGCTAAATAAAACAAAACAAAACAACCCCCACTCTGGTCTGAAATTCTGATTCTGAGAGATGAATACTGAAGGCACTTGTAGAGTTTCAGATGTTCGGATTAGCCGCAGACCACTTGCCGTTAGGTATCGTTGGGTTTCCTGCAAACTGAAGGTTGCGACTTGGAGAATAGGGGCTGGGTTTGCAATCTAGGGTTTATTGAACCCTCTTATCAAAGGGGAGATGCTCAGGAGAAGAATTGAAAATCATACAAATTCCATATACTATTGACATATGTTTTAACTGCTAAGTAATTTCAGATAACCTGGTATTCTGGAAGCTTCCTGATGCGATCTATTAACAACCAACTTCTTTTTACAACTTAGGTTTTGGTTTCCTCTATCTGGGGGAAAAATAAAAAGAGAAGAAGGTGGAGGGGAAAGGCTTTAAATGATCCAAATTCTGTTTATGTGAAGAACTGTCTAACTTTGAAGTGTTGTGGCTGCTGCCAAAACGTATAACCTAGGTGGCCCCTGAAGTGTGTTGCACCCCGGACACTTGAGCAGCAGAACTTCGGCAGCCTCGCGCCTTTGGCTGCCCGTCCGGATGGATCCCAGGGAGTCTAACGAGTTGTTTTGCCTCATCAAACAGGAGTGCTTGCTTTCAGTTGGCCTGTGGGGAAACAGTAACTGGGTTTTTTTGCTGATACTTGGCTTATTGAATATTTATAGCTTTCTGTCTTGGCAGTGAGTAAATATGTACACAAGCAAACCAACCCTGTTGATTTTGAAACTGTTGGTGATGGGCCTACAAGGGTCAGTGTAGTAAAGGCTCCTTTTCTCCCACATCTGAGGAGATGTGACTAGGCGCTTGATATGAGACTTCCTTGTATGGATGGAGCATCGGAGACCTTCCCTGCTCTGTGTACTTACCCTTTTCATTGCTGACGGAAAATAGCAGACAAAGTCAGCCTTCTCGTTGAATGAGTGACTCCTGGCAGAGGAATTTCCTCTTCTAGTATATTATTTTTAAAAGCAAGGGCAACCTGCACTGGTGTTCTGAAATACCACAGCTCGGGCAGTATGGCTGCAAAAGCATGATGGTCTTTAAGGAAGGTACTCTGAGTTACGCGGATTAGTCAGGAATCAGTTGTGTTGGGAAGCTGATGCGTAGGGTTTGTCTTCGGTACTGGCGTAGGTCACTGTTTTGCTCCAGGGTTGTATTCCGATGATGACCGCCCATGCCACTTAGCTATCTTTGGGTGTAGAACATCGTGCTTTGGCTGCAAGAAAAACTGAGGATTGGGTAAGCTCAGGGGCTGTTCTGGTAGGCGAGGAATGTGGAACGATTGCAGGTCTCGGACTCTCAGCCCAATGCAGAGCTCCAACACTGTCCCAGTAGTCCTTGTATGCCCAAATGCCCTCTTAGCACCTCGTCTGCAGATGGCCCCATCTTCAACTCCTTAGTTGGCCTAACATATCCATCTGGAAAATAAAATTACCTATTAGAGATGGGACAAAGAGGTGGCTAATAATGAAACGTGGCACCATATCTTTCACCAGAGTCACTGGACCTTCTAACAACAGATAACTTCCCTAGAATTTTAGTCTGAAGCAACTTCAGTTCTGGCTTAGGTAAAAGGACATTGATTTGTCTCTAACCAAACATATTTTACAACGGTACAAAGTATCCTGTCTCAGACCAAGAAATCGTTCATACTGAAAAGTTGGAATGCATGGGTTGTTTTTTTTTCCCCCAGTAGGTAACAGGTAACAAATCTGTCTCCGTGCTTGCCTTCTGCTTCATTTCTTTTGAACTATTTATTATGCTTGGTCATCAAAGGCATCTACTGCCAGTATCCTGCTGAAATCTTCAGCCGTTTCTCGACCTTCAGGATCTCAATTTATTGCTGACAGAATTGGTAAAATGTGCCTTTTGAACTCCCAGCAGTGCTGCTCACTTGTTGTTAAAGACTCTGGTGTTTCTCAATGTCTTCATGAAGTATCACAGGAGCGCTGGTCTGCGCTCACATTTTACAATTACAAATTCAAGCCAAAACTAAATCATTGTCCCCAGATTTTCCTTTCTTTGGGAGAAAAGACTCTTCAATACTTCCAGTTTGGGGAAGATACTACCTGTCAAATTAGATTTGGGAAAACATTTCAACTTTGTTCATCTCGTGGTAATTCTGTTTCTACTCAGCATCTGTCAGGCTGCATTAGCTGTGCCTCAACACGTGGTCGGCGTTGACTGCAAGGGTCCCAGGGCGATGGCAGCCCTGACCTGTCTGTGTCAGTGCTCTCCTGGTTGTCTTTGGGCTCCTGCTTGCGATGCTGTTGATGTCTTTACACAAACTTAATCTTCCTTCATAACTCCTGGAGCTATTGATTTCTTTAGGAGTTCTTTAGGCTGAGTTTAATTTGAAGTTAGCCTTCACCTTATGTTTATGCCTGTCAGAAGTGAAAACACTGGGATGCTAAGCGAGGCAAGAAGGAAGGAGATGATGATTACTGGAGTTCTTTGTCATAGTTGTGCTGATTAGTTTTCCTTTTTTCCTTCTGGCTCAGATATTTATTCCCAAATCCATTACAATCTAGAGGAAGTGGTCAATAATTCAGCTTCTTATTTTCCTACAATGTTTTGAGATACTATTATTTTATTTCAACTCTTTGTGGAGGCAAAAACCTCAATATTAATTTTACCAGCTCTAAGAATAGAAGGAGGGATAGTTGCATTTGTAGAAAACTGCTCAAATCTTTTCTAAGCTTGGTTCCCGTGTCTTAAAGTGTACATGAGGCCAATGGATGCTTTTGTCCTATGCAAAAAGTACTTGAACTTCAGTGATGCTATGGAGAGCTTCTCCTAAGTGAAAATATGCAGCACTCTGAAAACCCCACCATTACTTCTGCTCTCTTACCAGTTGCCTTGACTTCCTAACCCTCCTCAGGACTGCAGAACAAGTACTCCTTTATTCTTATCCAGCGTGAGTATTGTTCCCCTTGCTGTAATTTGTTTTGATCATCAGTATTCCCCCCATGCTGTCTGTTCCTTTCTCTTGGGCAGCACAGCTGCACTTGCACACAGAAGAAAGGAGATCAATTTGCTTGTAACCTCCTGCACCACAGTAGATTGTCTACTTCATTAAGCAGAATTTTTGACATTTTATGCCACTAATTATTTGACTCCTAATCGCTTGAAAAATAATTACTGTGAATCCAAACATGAACATTTTGGCCAGCTGCCAGTTTAAAAGTACAGCCTTGCTGGGAAGCGTTGATTATACCACCCCATCTTCAAATTCCTCCAGCGGTCTGTAACTTAGTGCTGGGTCCGCAGTTGTTTTTGGTCTGAGACTGTAACAGCTGTCCCTTCAGACTCCTCTACTTGCTGTCTCCGTTTTCTCTGAGTCAAGTCCCCGCTGACTCTTCTGTATGTTCTCGTGGGGAGTCTCCGTCCCTCTGGGGAAGCGTTATCCCACTACACGTGGTTGGGATCCAGAGCAGTCTCTAGTGCCGTTCTCCACTCCTGGCTGCCGGCAGAGCGAGGCTGGAACAGCGTGGTAGGCACCGTGACGTTCCTGGTCTCCCTGCTGTATTCCCATCACCTCTTGGCATCTTTTTTGCTTGCCCGGCAAGAGGAGCTTTGATGATGTGTGCGGTTACCTGCATGGCTGTCACCTCTGCCTTCCCCCCTTTGGTAACGTCAGCGTTACATTTCCACTCAAAGTACACAGGTGAAGTTGCAGATCGTACGCTGTATAACTTAAACAAGCCATGAGGACAGTGTGGTTGATTTGATTTTTGAGTGGTGTAAGATTTTCATTGAGATGGTTTACACTTCGGGGAAACAGCAAGTTTTAAATGGATCTCATCCAAATGGACGATAGAGTCTTCTCTCTCTAATCATTGAAGGGATGCTAGTTAGCAACAGCCTGGCAGATGTTGGTTCTGTTTGAAAATAGTACCAAAAGAGCTTAGAAAATTCACTGTTATGGTTACTACTTAGAATCGCCTAGAACAGTTTTACAAAGGTCCGTGCAAGTACTGGAAGTGATGGAGTTATGGCGTTTTAGCCCACTACTGGATTACCCGACAATATTTCAGTTTGCAGTTGCACCACGTTAAAAGCATGCCCAGCACTTTTGTGAACATACCGTGTCTCAGCTTTGCGGGGTTTTTTTAATATATGAATTAATTTCTCGCATAGAAAGTAAGAATCATCCGGTAATGTTTTATGCTTGATATTCTAACAAGTGGTAACAGTAGATTATGACATCCCTGTAGTAGTTTTTATATCCAGACAGTACTTGTGAAATCTTAGTTAGGTGTATGACGGTAGTAGGTTTTAGAGATTGTTGCCAGTGTTGTAAATGTCGTAATTTAGTCTGGTTTGCTTTTAATAAAATTTATTCTGGGAATGTGCTAATATGTCAGATCTAGTAAAGACAAGGCCTTTGTACTGTTGTCGTCTCTTGCTCAGTTATAAGCCCTAAAGCTCCCATTTAGGAGTGGTTAAAGGCCACAGTAAAGTGTCATCATTTGCCTTACTAAAGTTATATCTAGTTATATGCTAGTTGCGTTTTGGCCTGGCAAAGCTAGCTCGGGAGAAGAAAAGGTACTTGTAAAAAACCCTTTCTGCATATTTTTCTCCCCAAGAAACTCAAAAGCTGAAATGGTGGCTGGTTGCTGCCTTGGGAGTACGACAGAAGGGTTCTCAGCAGCCTCTGCCGCTGTTGCAGCTGCTGAGGATGGAAATGAGGATGGTCTTTGCAGACGAAAATTAAATTGATTTTGTACAGTCCTGGAAATACCACGGATCTATATATTTATTTCTGAAGGTTTCCTGCAGGTTTATTTTCGCCACTGTTAGTTGAGCAGAGTTGGCTTGGCCACGAGTGAGCAGGGGAGCCGGCTGCCCGTGGGGGAAGCTACCCGCAGAGCTTCGGTTGGACACCCCCTCTGCGGGGGCTGCTGCTTCCCAAAATTCCCACTGGGGCTACCATCGTCCCCAAAAGTTCAGGAGGAGAGAAGTTTTTCCAAGCTTCTGTTGGAAGTCGTGCTGCTGTCCAGTTGAATGTGTTTGCACCGTGAGCTGCTTTGTACTCCATCACAAAAGTAAAACTCGGTACTAAATTTACCTGATAGCAGAGAGAAGCTTTTTGTTTTCTTCCCGATCCGTAACGGTTGTGATGCATAACATGGGTTTGTGAGATTTGTATCGGGTTTATGATGTGAAAAATGGTAAGAGGAGGGAATGTGAGAGGTTTTGAAAAACAATTGCTGAATTTGAAAAATGGTTTGGGTGGGTGCTGTGCAACATGCCTAATACAGCAAAATAAATGCACAAAATACCATTTAAGTATTTTGCACAGGTTTTAGCAAATAAGTAGTATTTGAAGGGAGCATTTCTTCTTTTTTGATGTTGAATCATATTAAAAAAACCCCTCTGCATCAACAGGAGTGTAAGATACCATCCTCAAACCTGTCTGGAACAAAAGGTCAGTTCAAAGAGCTAAAAAATAAATGCCAAATTAAGAGTCAAAGCCTTTGAGCAGTCAGTGTTTGATGAGAGGTGGTATGTTCAGAGCTGGGAGCACAGACCCATGTTTTATGAGCAGGTGATGGTTTAGAGGTAAAATGCCAAAACTGTAAAGGAAGAAGTAATTGCATCTCTGCTTTCCATCAGTGGGGGGACTTACTGCTTCAGTCATGTTGTCCTTGACATGTTAAAGAACTCAGAACCCTTTTCAGGGACCTAAGTGTAATCCCACTTTTAGAAAATGTTCTGCATACCCAGGCTCATATTTATGATAATTTTGGCCTTTTTTTATATATATATATTTTCAGTGATCAGTGCACTGAATGTCCTCTCATTTCCCCCATTCCCTTTTCTTTGGTACTTAGATGGGAGCTGAAATCCAGGAAAAATCATCCCCAAATGTGCATGCAAAGGGTTTTTTTTAAATCTAAAACATGAAATGCGCTGCATTAGATTTTATGATAGCATCGAAATTACATTTGCTGCCTATCTCTGTCTCAGTATGGTTTCTGATTAAAAATAATTGTCTTTCTGACAATCAACTTGAAGGAGTATTAAAGGACATCATCAGCAAAGGCAGTGGGAAGGACTGGTTAGGAAGCAGTATTTATATGCGGTGCAGAGGAGAATTTCTTTTGTTTGAAAGTCTTCTTAGAGGAAATGTCTGTGGAACTCGTGCAAGAGACTGACTTGGTGGAATTAATGACGGGAATTTTTGCAGTTTCTTGGTGAAATGACTGAATAGAGCCGCAACAGCCAGTAAAGCACGCAGAGCTGCGGGAGCGCATCGAGTCAGAGCCGCGGCTGGAACGCCTTGATAGCTCAGTGTTGGGTTTTTGGCTCACTGGAAGGCTTTGGTATTAACGTACAAGGAGAATATATGTACTTTGCAACTTGTCTGTGATGTGATTTAAGTTGGTGGGACCGTTTTCCGTTGCTCTCGCAGAACTACTAAGTATCTGAGGAGCAGCAGTACAAAAATAGACATTTAAAGCAGTGTGTATGGGGTAGCCTTTGTCCCTCCTTGGTTAAAGTTTTAAAAATCTGTTCCCAATGTAAACAAGACTGATGGAAAAAAATCTTCCATTAATTCTGAGATTAGGGGGATATGCAGAAATGGTCAAGGGCATTTTCCAAATATAGTTCAAATGTATCCAGAATAATTTAAAGCAGATGTGCATAATAACGGGACAGATTCAGGTCACATGGAGAGAGGGAAGTCATTAGATAAAACTCTACGGTTATGCAATTGAAGATCAGAATCATAAATGGTATCACTTATTTCTGGCATTCCATAGGTGCTCACTCTCTGCATATAACTATTCTATGTTTTTCTTTGCTAATTTAAGAATTTTTGATTTTTAAGATAAATCAGTTTCATATTCGGGCCATTTCTGTGATGGGTGCCACCAAGTGAACTGTTACCCAGTTCTTCTTGTTAGACACTTGCTGAAATAGATTTCAGATGTTTTGGAAGCAGAAGTATAACCATTAAACCGTAAAATATTCTCTGGAGTAAAGACGCGTTGTTAGTGTCTCCCAGGGACACTACCCTACATCATTTCTCTGAAAGATTAGACGATGGTAGCTATCAAACAAGTCACAGCATTACAAAATAAATCATAAAGAAATTTCATTTGCTTGTAAGCAATTGCAGCTGAAACATGTGGCAGATTTCATTATAGGAATTGAAAGGACAGAACAGAAACAGTACTTTAAAATGATAATGTTCAAAAACATTGTCGGTTTTGAATGCTTTCTTGAAAAGAGCAAACCTAATAACTGTGCTTATAAAATGATATATTTGATTTTCAAGGAAATGCTGTGAACATTTATGAGCACTTATGTATTCCATCATACTGCACGTGATGTTGAGAGGTGTTAGAGTTGACTCCTTCAAAAATAAGAAGGGTCTGTGTAGGTGGGGCATCTGAGAGCGCTGCCAGGATCCATGAAATTGCTCCTAAAGGGCCTAAATCGAGCAAATTCCAGGGTGAATTGCAGAGATCTTCTGACGTATTTAAAGTGGGTTGAATTTTTTGAAGGGAGCAAGGATTAGAGATATTAAATCGCTTGACAAGCTCAGGTTCTAATGTTTCTAATTTGCATTTTTGCAGTTCAATGGAAAAAAAATTGTCCTTAACTTAAAAGAATGGCAAAAGTAGCTGGAAAGCGTGGAGGTGTGCACTCCTGAGATCTGGTGCAACTCTGGAAGCCAGATTATTTTAAAAAAAAAAAGCTGTACGTGTGTATCTTAGGTATCTAAACTCTTTTTAAAGCTTCTAAATAATTGAGTGTTGGATGATTACTAATTACTTCGGTGTCATATTTGAAAATTGTTCGTGTACTATCAGATGGGTGGAGAGCTCTTTGGCAGGTTTGTGGCAGAGATGCTCTGTCTTCTCCTGCATCCTCTGCTCCTCTCCCCTTCACCCCCACGGAGCCCCGGTGACCTTATTGCTCAGCGGCTGATCAGTCCCCGCTCCCCACCCCTCCTCCCGGTTGATGGACCGATCAATCGGTCGATCTCCTAACCCAGCCCTTCAGTGTCTGCCTCACCAGGCTTTTCTGTCCCACAGGCTGCCCTGCCTTTGGCAACACAAGCTCTCCTTAGCGAAATGACCTCCCAGCTTTCCAGACCCCGATCTAATTAACCTTTTGCTGTCCGTCCGACCCTCTTGTGCCATCTATTCCGGTATAATTCAATCCAGAAGCAAAATAATAAATAAGTAAATAAAAAAAACCCCATAGTATGCTCCTCAAGGGCTAGAGATGGAGAGATCCCATATTTTTGTTTTCTTGTTTCTTTTACTTTGTCTTCTGGTTTCAGAGTAAGTCAGTCACATTTATGTTGGATTTTTTGAATTTTTTTTCCGTTACCATGAAGATTGGCCTTCTCATAAGGGAGCACTGGGTGCAGATACAGAAGTCTGAGTGGCCAGTGCTGGTTTGGGATTGCTTTTCTTCCCTGTGGCTCTGTGCTGGGGAATGGGGACCTCTTGCCCTGCTGATTTTTGCATCTGTCTGTTCCACTTCTGACTCTGATTTACTGTTTCCAGCATTCTTCTGCTCTGCTAGATAAAAATGCCAGATAGCCTGAACACCTGTAGTATTTTAATCTAAAAGGACAACTTGTTTCACATCTCTGTAGGAGCTTTTATTTATGTCTGTCATCTAATGCTGCAGTTACCTGTCTCTTCTGAAGATTAAGCATTAAAAGAAAGAAATATCTTTTAGTATAGCTTTTTGGTGACGCTGCCTAAAATTCAATTACATGTTTCATGTAGTCTTTTGAATATTATTCTTTTTCTTTCACTTTTTAGAAGATACCTTTAATATAGCTCACTATAAAAGAATCCAAATGTCTTGTTTCACTATAAAAGAATCCAAATGTCTTACTTTCAAGTTCATTTGTTTTTGCAGTGCAAAGTAAATGCTGATTGCTTACATTTTTCTTCAAAAAAAAAAAAGGCAAACAAAACTCTGTACTGCTTGGACAAATTGCCTCTCCTTCCAACTAGGCTACAACTTTTGAGACTAATCTATCTTGGAGCCGTTCATGGATTTTTATTTATGTTATTAGAAATAAGCAATTCACTGCAATGTGTTTGCACTCTGCAGGCTATATCTGTGATGGAAGTCCTTGGACTAGTGGCAAACATCTAGTAAATCTCTTTTTGTTTTGACTCTGACTTCAGTACCTGAAATGCTGACTCCAGATTTGCAGCGCTTGCCTTGAAATTTAAACGCAACAAATTCCAAGTGGGGAAAAGTTTCTCTATTAAATTCTTTAGAAATAATTTTAAGCGAGATTCAGAAAAGGCATTTATCACATGGAGATCAGTAAATGCAACAGTGTGTGCAAAGATGGTGTAATCAAAAGTAATTTAATCTCAGGCTAAAGCTGAATGTGGATGAGAAGAGCCCGTGCTCTGCTGGGGTATCGCGGCGGTGCCAGGCAGGCTGGGTCGCACCCCAGCAGGTCTGGTGTTCCTTCCGTGGCCATTTCACTCCAATGGGGCTTATCATTGACAACATCTCACTTAAAACCGAATGAGACATAAGTGACCGGTCCAACTCACTAAAGATGTCAGCTGGCATGAAAGTACAAGTTCTGTGGTCTGATGGCCACTGGGAAACTTGACAGGAGCCCTAGGTGGGTGGGTAGGTCGGGGTGGTTGACCGCGCCAGCTCACAAGAACCTTTGCCCTCCTGTTGTTTTATGTGTGTATGTATAAAAATACGAGCTTTCTGCTCAACGTAAAGGGACATAAAGTTACACAGTCTCTAGAACTTCTTGAAATACTCCTGCACATGCAATGAGTCAGGGGGTTAAGTTTTTTTTTTTTATTCTTGTTTAAAATTCCTGGCACTGAGCATTTTGATACGGCTTTTAATATTACTGGATGTTAACGCAGAAAGAAGCGCGTGAGCTATGTAGCAAGTGCAGCAGCCTCAGACCGCGAACCGCGTTGGGATCTCTCGGGTCCGCTGATTGACTTCAGGTTTGCGTGTGCGTGGCTGGGCGGTTTGTTACTGCTCATGATATACTCGAGGTTGCTTATTTGAGGTGACTGTAGTAGGTGTCTTTGAGCTGCGGTGGTTCGTTCTAGCAGTAGCGTCAAAATACCTAAAAATATCTCAGGCCGGTTCTGTTATCAACTGTGCACTCAAATTTCCCCGACGAGACTGGTTGAACCGAGTGTGCTGAAGTGTGTGGAAAATTTGGCTGCGGCATCAACTGGATAACACGTGTGGCAAGGGAGAAAAAAACCAGTTATGCCCTTTCACTGAACTTAGAGAGAGAGTATTAGGTCTTACTGTCAACCTTGAAAGGCAAGTTACAGCTTCTTTCCATAATACCCATTCACAGGCATCTCAGAGCTGTGATGTCTCTTTGACACTCAATTAAATGACTGCACTTATTTTTAAAGACCTAAAACCAAAAGAGGGAATAATCCAGTACAATAGTGCTTTGCTTAAGTTCAAAGTTATCTATACTTTACACGCCACGTTATAATAAAGTAATTGATAGTTCTACACTAAATGTGATGCTCTCAGAGCTCAACTGCTTCAGTTGAAGCTGCTGATACCTTGTGCCATGAGCAGCATCTCGCAGGTGAATTAGGGCTATTATCAAAGCAGACAATTATTATCCTCTCTATCTTCTATGTTCTTACACAGTGACCTGGGATAAGCTCATAATTTTATTTATTTTACAGGTGAAGGACAGCTTTGTGCCCCTTGGAGGTGTTTTAGGGGTAGTATAAAAGAGGAGAGGTTTAAGGAAAAGGTTAAACCCAGCCTTCAAGGAGCAAGTTGTCCTGTTTGGTTTGGGAGCAGTTCTTAATGCTGAGCCGAAGGAAGAGGGCTCTGCCCAGCACCCTGCAGCCTGCCCCGACATCGTCTGGGCACCCTTCCTAAATCCTCCCCTGGGTGGGCAATGCAGAGGTAGACCCAGCTTTTCCTTTTTGCCGAGATGTGCAAGTTAGCATGGTTTGAGTATTATTAATGTAATGTGTTCTGAGGATGAAATAGGGAATGCATAATAAACTTCTAACAATTGTGAATGGAGCGATATCCTAGATACAGATATCTAGGGTAAATTCTAAAAGTCTACTTTTTTAAAGAAAAAAGTAACCTTGGAAATGAAAGTCTATATAATTTTCATTTTACGTAAAGGTATCTGTTCTGGATTTGACTCCCAGAGATAGTAAATGCCCACAGATTGAACGTGGGTGGTCAGCAGTTCAGAAAATTGGGCCATCCATCTAAATTTGTCTCTCTCTTTAGTCTATCCTATTCACGTCAGCATTGTTTAAAGCAGTACAATAGGGATTCAGTAACTTAAAGACAGCTTCTATTATCATACTATATAATCCATTGTCATAACAGCGAAGTCACTGTGTAAGGACTGCTCCAGATGCTCGTCTCCCAAAATTGATGGTGCTTATGAATGCAGCCGCGACTGCATGTGAGATGCTCCAGGGTTTTTAATTTGCAGTAGTGCAGGTGAGACACTGAAAAATTACTCTAAGCTTCTGTGAGATGTACGTTATGAGTTTAAATGGGAATTTCTGGAAGTAGCTGGCTTAAATTTTCTGAGGTCTCTTACATATCCCAGATTCTGTGATTTGTGGTTTACAGTTACGGTTATCAAAAAGCAATATTTAAAGTAACATCTTTTTACTGTAGCTTTAGGCTGAGTGCTGGAGCACCCTGGAGCTAGGACAGAGCTGGGAAATGGAGATGGGCTCTTCTCCAGCTTGTACATTATCAGATGAATAATTAACTGTAGACTAATTGCAAATCCTAATTAGTCTCCTATAACTGCACTAAACACGGTATTGCTTCAGTGTAATATGGAAAGAACTTGACCTTCAGACTTTAGTACTGCTGCTGGTGTGAGCGGGGAAGAACTTGACCTTAAGAACTCAACTTAGCTTTGTGATACTACAAGTCAAAAACCTCCACAAATTTTTGTTATGAAATTAGAAAGATACAGAAATGCCGATAGTCATGCCTGGCCTTTTTCCCTGGTGTGTGTTGCTAGCTGGATGCTTGTCGTTGCTGCAGTTCCTACAGATGGCAGAAGAAAATTAGGAAAAATTTTCTGGAATGTTGTTTTTGACCTATTTTATAGACTTGATGGGGAATTGGCAGGTGGACTTTGCTTCGTGTGATGGCCCATGCTGTGATTATAGAAGGAGGGCTGGTGCCTGGAGAGCAGTGCTTCCTACGTAATAGTGAGCGTATCGGAAGCAGCAGATGACAGTGGAGGATGCGCCTGGGTTTTCTGTCCTGTTCTTTGCCATTAACCACTTGGTGGCACGGATCGGCTACTCTGTATCTGGTGGGGTGCTTTCAAAATGGCCCGTGTAGCCTTGGTTTCTCTGCGAGTAACTTGGAGGTAGTTTCTACGAGATAGAGGAGAGGGACGGCTCTCCCTTCTCCATTGTTGGTCCAGGAAATCTCGTTCCCCGGTGGCTCTGGTACTTCTGGTGTGGGGAAAGCAAGATGGCTGTGTTTGCTTCCTTGGGAGGCGCTGAGAGTATAACCAGCGATGAAAGGGGAAGTAACAGCTAACGTCAGACGAAACGTGTATTGACAGCTGGAGCAATGCATAACCTGAAATTAATGACCAGCGTATAATGCTAAAACAGACCTGAATAACGTGAATAACCTGAAAACCCGGATACTGACATTGCAGCATGGAAAGTTAGCGGTGTTTTGTTGGTAAAAACCCTCGGCGGTAGCCAAGGTAAACAATTCCTGTCTGAATCTGTTTTTCTTCCTGTTTAGGTGACGCTGAGCAGGAGCTGGGACCCCCTCCATCCGTAGATGAGGCAGCAAATACACTCATGACTCGCCTGGGCTTCCTCCTCGGAGAGAAAGTCACGGAGGTACAGCCAGGGCCCCAGTACAGCATGGAGGTGCAGGACGAGAACCAGGTACGAGCCCTCCGATCCCTCCTGCACGGGTTATGATCCAAACGCAGCATGTGAGAGAGTGGTTATTTTCTAATTATATGGCAGCTGAGTGTCTCATAATGGTGAAATAATTGTTCTGAGGTAAAAGGTTGTATCTCCTTGTTAAACAGTGAATCATCGCTACAGCGCAGCAGTACATGTTTCAGGGATCAGCTGCTACCATGTGAAACAGCTTCTGTTGTTTTTCTGTTTCTGCAAATGTTGTAGGAGTGGGTAACGTTTCTAATCAGATTATAGTGACCAAAATAATCTGTACTTCCATGGCATCTTATATGCAAGATTTCAAAAGTACTTTAGCAATGTTGCATAAAGGTTCACAGTTTCTCCAGGAAGGAGAGGTAGGTAGTAATAACCCGATTTTACAGATAGTCACAGTTTTTGCTCATGTTTGCCGAACAAGGTGATTACATGCTTGAAACAGATACAGGAAGAAAATCAGAAAATCTTTGTTGTGAGGGAGCTTGTTACATCCCCTCTGGCTGGCTGAAAAGCAAAACAGCAAAAAGCTCAGGGCTACAGTGTAGATTTTGTGGAAACTGCCTGAGTTTCTTCCTCCTTCTCCTGAAACCTGGACAATATACCCACACCCAGCAGTGTTGGTGAGATGAGAATGAAACTAGGAGGCAGTTTTTTCTCTTTTTTTTTTTCCTCCACTCAATTGACAGATGGACACTTCAATGTGTAGCAGAAGAGCATGAAACTCAGAAGCCCACTTCTAATTCTCTCTCCCTTTGACAAAGTCATTGCATGACTCTGCACAAGTCATGTAGCTGTTTAACACAGACGTAATTCAGAGGACCTGACTTAAGGTCCTGAATTCCTGAAAAAAGAGTCAATGAAAAGTGGCAGCCGAGAAGAGTCCTCAAGAAGGACATGGACCTGTTGGAACAAGGCCAGAGGAGGCCACGAAGATGATCCGAGGGCTGGCGCACCTCTCCTATGAGGACAGGCTGAGGGAGATGGGGTTGTTCAGCCCGGAGAAGCGAAGGCTCCATTGAGACCTTACTGCAGCCTTTCAATACTTAGAGGGCTTAGAAGAAAACTGGGGACGGACTTTTTAGCGAGGCCTGTTGCGACCAGGCAAGGGGTAATGGTTTTAAACTAAAAGAAGGGAGACTTAGACTAGATACAAGGAAGAAATCTTTTACAGTGAGGGTGGGGAAACACAGGAGCAGGTTGCCCAGAGAGGTGGTCGATGCTCCATCCCTGGAGGTATTCAAGGTCAGGTTGGACAGGGCTCTCAGCAGCCTGATGGGAGTTGAAGATGTCCCTGCTCAGTGCAGGGGGGTTGGACTAGGTGACCTTTAGAGGTCTCTTCCAACTCAGACCATTCTGAGATTCTATGAAGATGGTTTCTGTACATTCAAGCTGAATGCCCGTCATGGCTCTGGTGACACATGTCACAGTCTCTCCCAGCCCGTGCCACTTGGAAGGAAACTCAGAGACAAGTTGTTCCACCGAGCCCAGGACTGCTCCTAGCACAAAGCAGGGAGTGCTCTTGGCGAGCAGGGTGGACGGCAGCATCCCGGGGTGTATCGGTCCCCCAATGTAGTCTGAACCAAAAAGTTTTTGATCTTCTGCATGGGCTAAAGTATGCTTGAGAGCCAAGAAATGTGTTTTTGTAAGTTTTTGCCTTTAACACATTCATTAGGCTTTTAACGCTTTCATTCAATTTTTTATGCAAGTTGTGGTGGATTTGAAATGTACTTTACTATACATTGTGCTAGGAAACGTACTTTTAACAGGCACCTATTTGAACTGAATACTTCAAAGGCAAGCAGAGCTTTCTACTATAAATGGTTCCTTTTGTTGTTGCCTTTTGACAAAAATTAAAATCCCATCTTTTCTCTAAAAGATGTCTTTGGAGAATAAATAAAAGAAAAATCTAAAGAGAAACAGCAGAGAGTTGTCCTCTAAAATAGATTGATATCTTGGGCTGTGTGCTAATTTTTGCATGAAAAAGTTTTACAGGGCCTTTGAATGCTATTCATGTGCTGGTGAAGATAAAGAGAGGCTGGTTCCTCAATTACCAAGTTAATTTTTTTTTCTTTCTCTGTGAGCATCTCCTGCTGTCAGCATTTGCCTAGAACCGCTCAATACTCGAGGTTGGAAACGGCCTCTGGAGTTCATCTCATCCAACCGCCTGCTGAAAGTGGGGCTAGCTTCAAAGGTGGATCGTGTTGCTCAGGGCTTGTCCAGGCGAGTTTTGAAGATCTCCACGGATGGAGAATCATCAACAGGCTCTCTGGGCAGCCTGTTCCAGGGCTTGATGACTCTGATTGTGAAGGACTTTTTTCTTCTACCTCGTAGAAAATGTCATTCCTACAACCTGTGACTGTAGCGTCTTGTCATTTCCCTTTGCCCTTCTGAGAAGAGCATGGTTGTGTCCTCTCTACAACCCCTTGCAGAGAGGGGAAGGCTGCACCTACCCCTAGATGCAGTTTCGCTGTCTCTTCTCCAGGCTGAATGAACCCTCTCCATCAGCCTCTCCTCCTAAATCGTAAGCTTCAGCCATCTAACGGTCTTGGTGGTCCTCCCCTGACCTTTGCCATGCACCAGGGGCTGTCTCGGGGCAGGAGCCGTGCACAAATCCTGGCCAAGCTAAAGCTGCTTCAGAATTGCAGCAAATCTTCTGAAAACCTCTCCAGCTCTCCTTCCCAAATTGAATTTCTTCAGCTACCCTACTTAAAGTAGTGTTGAAAATCATGCAGCGAGACATTTATGGGATTTGCAAAGATTAATTCTTCCATTAATCGTTGATTAATTAAAATCTGATTGAAACTTTGACTACTAGTTTGCAGTTGAATTTAAAAATGAGAACAATTTTCTAGGTTTTAATGCATTAATTTACATGGCCTGGGCAAAGAAAATGTTCTTTGTATCAAAAGCTGGGACTCGGCTGCTGCTTGTTATTCTGTCTATGCTTTGCCTTCTCAAGCGAGAAAATAATTATTTGCAATCTCGCCAATGCTTGAGCTAAAGTGAAGATAAGGGATAGAGGTGTTTTCACTAAACCTGCCCCAATCTGTAAATCGGCACATTGCATTTTCATTCAGTTGCCTTATTTTGAATGTGTCACAGGATATGTTCTCTAATCCAGATTGCTATGAAATTGTGTGGTTTATGCGCTGTCTCTTTCTTAATCATGCTTTCCTTAATGAGAGAACACAAGTGCTGAGGAATAAATCCTTTTTCTCCTACTTTTTGGGAAACTATTTTTTTTAACTGCACTGGCTGCCAGAGAAGCACAGAGGACAATGAGACTGTGACGGAACAGTGTAATTTTTCAAAGCTTAGTGAAAATGTGACAGATGAAACAGCAGCAATAATAATACAGAATGTTCTGTCAATGGAAATTTATATTTAAAACTTGCACAGAGGAACATTTTTCTCCATCAATACAAAAATAAAACATGTCAGTCAATGCCAAGTGATATACCGTGTTATTTAGTAATTTCCAGTTGCAAGTAGCTTGGTCTTAAGGAGCTGCATTGATAACACTACAAATAAAAGAACTTATAAGAATATCACTTTTGGCATTTTGTGAAATAATAGTGTATCAGCTGGAGGGAAGATGAGTGTACCATTCTTGCACTGAATTTTAATTTGCTTTAAAGTGTAATTTTTCTGTGTTTTAAGGTTAGTGGATGTTATTTTGTTAGTACTGAGAGAAATTTCAGCAGGGATTTGTTTAAAATAACAGATGAAACAAGGACATAGAAAAACCTCACTATAAAGCATTTATAATAGGAATAATGCTTCACATTCTGAAAGATCCCGCATGTGAGCTGATTAAATTTTTAGATGCTGTAGTATGAGGTTGGAAGGCACCTCTGGAGATCATCTGATCCAACCCACATGCTTGAAGCAGGGTCAGCTCAGAGCAGGTTGCTCGGGACCATCTCCGGTTGGGTTTTGAATATCTCCGTGTCTCCTATGTCAGATGCTCCAGCCCTTCAGTCATCTCTGTGCTCCTTTGCTGGGCTCACTCCAGTTTCCCCATCCATCTCTCATACTGGGGAACCCTCGCCTAGGTGCAGCACTCCAGGTGTGGTCCCACCAGAGCCGAGCAGAGGAGAAGCATCACCACCTTCACCTGCTGGCATTGCTCTTCCTAATGCAGCCCAGGATGCCCTTGGCCTTCCTTGCTGAACCTCAAAAAATTACATTACCTTAATCTTGATGCAGTTCATTGTACTGTCAATGAGTTAAAGAAAATGAATATTGGAAAAAGCGAATTTAATAGCTCAGGTGGACTGATGGAGTCTAATCAGCTGTGATAAATCAGAAGAGACAGTCCCACTGTAGTGGGTAGCTCAGTGAAAACAACTGCGTGGTACATAGCAGCAATCCGAAGAGAGCCCTGTGTTAGGTTATATTAAGAATAAGAACAAACCCCAGCAATTTTAAGGGGTGAAAAGTAATGGAATATTTTCACTGAATGCTGACACACAAATAGTTTTTAATTTGGCCGCTAGAATTAATGAGTTAGAAATAATTTTGCAAAATTAAAAACAGATTTACAAAAATCAGTACGGTATTTAGACATCTGAAACGATTGCAGCATGAGAGGATGAAAAAGGTTCATTGAGAGAGAAGGTACATGACAGGTGATGTAACAAATGTGTGAAACCAGAAAATACGAGCCAGGACTTACAGAGCAGTCGGCTTGCCTGCAGTTCCTAGAAGGCTACTGGGGAAAAAAAGACGTATTTGTAAGTACCGAGAACATAAAAGGATGGAAAATAACGACGACTGTGATCTGCTAGTGGCACTGCAAATTGGATGGGGAGAGGAAAGCGTTGGTTTGCCTCTCCCGAGTGCTTCAAAAGAGGACAATGTGCTGGCAGCCATCTCATTCACTGGTGGATATTTTATGTGGATACTGGAGGGAGATTATAAATTATCATGGAAATACTCACACGACTCATTTTCTATTGTGTTGCAATCTCTTTGTTTAATATATAAACACATCCGTGGAGCTGTCACACTAGCACTCTGTCCCTGGTTTGTCAATGTGCTAATCCACGTTCGGGGTACTCTGTAATTAAGTTGAGATTGATGCAGTCATGCTGGCGTGAAGGTAAAGGCGTGGGGCGGTGGAGGGGGATGCCTGCCTCGGCGCTACCCCATCCCACGGCTGGTAGGGATGCTCCCTTTCACCTCAAACGCTGAGGCGGTTACACTCTGAGTAAGGATTTTTACAAGCCCCATTGGGATACCTCGGACAAATCAGCTACACATGGTATCTGCCTTCTGATTTAAAAACCAGTAAACCTTGCACATGTTCTACTTACAAAAGTCCGTCCCAGGCATTTTTTCAACTTCAAGTATGACATAGTGATGAAGAAAGAAATCAGATGTCAAACCTGTTCTGCAGTTTGCAAGCATGATGCTCTCTGTGGTCACCTTGGGTTCAAATGACATGGAAGAGGCAATACGAATCTGTACAGTTGTTAGGGAAGTATTTACACAGAATAAAAGAAATCTCATTTAAGCAAATTCCAAATGGGGAATTAACCTCTGCTGTTCCTTCCTTGGGACCAGTATCATTTTACAATGAATAAAATACTGTCCGCAGGGGCTAGCTACAGAAAACAGCAGCAGTGCAAGAGAGAGATGACGATGTTCTGCAGTGTCCCCTAAGCAAGCGGGCAATGGGATCACCTCCCCTTTGCAGAGGCCGAAAGATAAATTTAAGGGAGGATCACATGCTCAAAAGCCCATTTTTTTTTTTTAATGCTTACTTGATGCATCCTCATCTACCCGAGGGGAAGTGAACCACCAGCCTGACCCACCGCGAGGTTACCTGCTCCTCCAATGCACACCGTGAATAAGATGCCTGGTCTGGCCCATGAGGGTTAGTTTTGTGGAAGGGAAGTACTGAAATTGCCCATTTTATTTCGAGATGATTGCTCTGAAATCCAGTGTAAGGGTGATGAAGTTGCTGTGTTAGGTAAACAAGAGCATCTTCCCAGCGTTGCGGTCAGTGAGCCATCTCCTGTGCTTGCCAGCCGCCCGTGACTCTGCACAGCAGTTTTGTTCCCTGCAGATGCTGGAGGACATATCTCCGGAGAGGAGGAGCGTTTGCCGGGGCAGTTTGTGTGTCCAGTAGCCTGTGGTTGAAACAAGGGCTCTGTCTTGTATCGCAGCTTGTCTCAAATTGAATTCAAGAGTGATTTTGTTTTCTTAATAAACTAATCTCCATGCAGAGCATCAAATGTGTAAACTCTTCCAGTTTTCTTGCACACAGTATCTCATAGCTAGCGTCTTTCCAAAATAACTTTGAAAACACCATCTTTTTTGCGCTGCTGCATATTTTTTGTTTTGTTCTGCCTTTGGAGAGCAACATTTTCCCTCTTGTCTTTGGGGTTTTTTTAAACTTTATCTGGTGGGGAAAGCGTGTCTGGGTGGGGAAGGGCTGGCTTGTATCTAGATAAGGGATTTTGAGCTTCCTTTTTGCAAGGGTGTAAAGCCACTGTTGTTTTTTTTGAATGGAGGAAACATTTACAGAGCAAAATAAAAATTGCAGCCCCCCAGAGGTTTCTAAGCAGACGGAAACGGCCCAGAGGTCTTTGTAGGATTTCCTGTATATGATGTTTCTTGCTGTAAGTAAAGGTGAGATCATGCTCTATACTTACCGCCCTGGCGATCTCCACTTCAACAGAGGCACAGAATTTACCTCGCTGTATCATAATTTTTGCTTATTTGTGCCTTTTCATTTTTTTAATTTTTTTTTTTTTTACTTTCTGTTCAAGACTAACAAAATAATCTAAATTCCTAATAAAGTATGGAATCAGGCTTTTGGTAAATACCACTTTATTTATGTTTTCTGTGTTTCCTATTGAATGTGGAAGCTAGAATCTCTAAGGCATGAAGTAGAAAGCATTTTCCACGGATGTGGAGTGGCACAGCAGACGTTTTCATTTGGAACAGTAAAGCGCTTTTTAACTTCACCATACAAAGCAAATCCTCAAGCGTGAGCTATAGAAAGACTTTCCCCCCCGCACAGTGACTGTCTGTGGTGAGTGATACGTTCCCGGTTGCCCTTTTTTCAGAGTTCGGCCGTGACGCAGCGCATCAGCCCCTGCTCCACGCTGACCAGCAGCACCGCCTCGCCGCCCGCCAGCAGCCCCTGCTCCACCCTCCCGCCCGTCAGCACCAGCGTCACCGCCAAGGACTGCACCTACGGTGCCGTCACCAGCCCTACCTCCACGCTGGAGAGCAGAGACAGCGGTATCATAGGTGAGCACCGTCACCCTTCTCCTTCTCATTCAACTGCTAAGCCAAGCAGTCGTCAATTGTGTTGGCTTGACAAGCGTTAGTTTAGATAATATGCGTGCGTTTGCTAAGTGACAGGATGGTTTTGCGTTATTCGAGTTGATACTGCAGCGGCCAAGGTGAATTGTACCCCTGCATCTTCCATTTGTCGTAGGTAAAACTACGTAGAGTTGGTGAAAGTTGGGATGGATGAGGTTGATAAGTAAATTAATTAATGCCTTAAGTTTTGGAACTTGCTTAGATGGTGAAACAGGGAAAGTTTTATCTATCTTCTTCTTCTGTTTTTGCATCCCTTCTCCATCTTTTTGCTTGTTGCAATCTTTCTTCCCAACACATTTTTGCCTCCCTTAATTCTAGTGAGGTTGTTGGGGTTTTTTCTAATAAGTTTTTCTTTTGTTCTGTATCCTCTCCTTCAGCTGCTGTCCATGCCCATTTATGAATGGGGAGATGCTCATTTAGAGAGACACAAGCTTTTTGGTCCAGTAAGGAAGATGGGATGGTCTCAGTGCCAGGCAGTGGCTGTTATTTGGGGCTGCCATCCCCTCCTACTACCTCAAGTAGTTTGAGAGGCATTTATTTTTTCAGCATTTTCTTTCCTTTAATGCCCTTTAGTCTATAGCCACTGTCCTTTGATGTCAGAGGAAGGAGAATGGATGATGGCATCACGTTCATAGTTCAAATACTGTTGGATTATATTATTATAAATATAAGAGACTGATTACCTTCTGTGCCCCGTGACTGTCACTGCCACCTTATCGGTGACTCTGTGCCTCAAAAATTACTGCTTCTCTTAAGCTCAGCCTTGGGCAAGAGCTGGATTAAATTAACACAAATTTCAGTGAATTTCTCTAGCTGCCGTAGCAGGTTTTTCATTTGAGTGATCTGTAGGTTGCAAGTGTAAAGGATCTCGAGAAAATAACATACACAGATTAATTTCTGTTCAGTAACTGTAAAGGCACAATGGGAGAAAAGTCATGTCTATGTAACGTCAGGCAGGATGGTCCTCGCTTGGTTGTCCATGCCACGTGTATGTTGAGTATTTCTCCAGCTAAGAAGATTTTACTTTGCCAACAGTTCATGTAGTGCTTAAAAAACCAAACCAGGAAAAAAAAAAAAGGTTGATAATTTAGGGAGGTTAGTTGTACTAGTGATTAATATTTTGCTTGGCTGATCAGGAAATCTGGGCTTAGTTCAGCTCCTGTATGCCACAGCAACCTTTGTAGCACTTCTGCCTGCATGATCTTAAAATGCAAATATGTAAGCTATTCTGAGCTGCATACCGAAGTAGGTTAATGAATTCTGGGAGAAGTCATTGCAGTATCACACACCCTTCGTTCTCTGCTCACGATGTCCCACGATCAGAGCTTCACCCTTTACAGCAGCAACCTCTTGAAGCCTGGTTGGGCTGGAAGATCACGGTGAGTAAAAGTGGACGCTTGATTCCAGCTGGATCTTACCTCTGGCAGAGCTGGGAATCTTAGGCAAAGCCTGAGGTGGAGCAGCAGAATGGGCAAAAAAAGCTCGTGCTCTGCTTTTATGAGCTGCCCTTACTAATGGGATCTGTCGGTGCATGCTGTGCTATCGTGTTGGGCTCAGCTGGCCCTCACGGGTGCTTGGCTGGTGCCAGCCTGAAGGCGACAAAATCGTAAGTTGCCACAGTTGGATTTCTTCCGCAGTTTCTTGTCCACAAGAAAGCCAGAGGAGGTCTGCGTGGCCTTTGTGGTACACCTGTGTGTCAGGGAAGCATTGGCATGATCCCATTTCCTGACGTGATAAGGTGTTGAATCTTTTTGCCCAGACTTTCTACCGTATCCTTTTTTCAGTAGGTCTATAGTAATTCATTTTTAAGTCTGAAATGGGTTTTTTTGTTCCTCACAAGGAAGATTCTTTCTCAGAGGTTCTTCTGTCGGGAGCTTAGATTTTCCCATGGAAACTTGAGAAATATTAGAAGGTGGCTTGTCCCAAGGCTATGTTAATGTATCCCAGATGGAAAAGTCATGTAAAAATATGTTCGCGTGGAGCAGGGGAAGCACTTTTCAAGGCTTTCAAAAAGCCAAAGCTTTCCACTGCTAGTGTTCACACTCAAAGGAAAACAAGAGCCTCTTTCTCCCCTTGTTTCCTACCCCCCTTTATTTTGACAATAACATTTTCAACACCTTCTTATTCTGGCATTTGATAGAAGCTGAACAGCTGTAACAAATTGTGGGGAAAACAGTCTTCTCCAGTCATACTTTCCAGCAGCGAAAAAAATCGGGAGGTTTTCCACGAAGTCTTATTTTTCTGTACCTCACTGTCTTCTGCAAGCGTAAGGTCAGTTTGAGCAAGGGGTGGCTGTTTCCCCATGGGAGACGGCTGCGCCGTTTGGTCATTACCCTCCCGTTGGGATGGCAATTGGGTGGGCAACAGTTTTGAAAGGTGCTCTCTGCATGACAGCAATTCCCTAGAATTATTTTCACTGCAGAACAGAGCAGACAAATTGGCCACGTGTCGGAAGCGAAGCCCACCTGGCGCTTTGCCCTCCCCTTTAGGAACACATCAGCTCCTTTGTTTCTGGAGGGTCAGGGATCAGGTTTCCCTTTCGGTTGCATTCCTCGATTATTGGATACAGATCTTCTTGTGTGCATATCCCTTGCTCGTGTTTGTTCTCTGCAAGGATGACTGTAATGACGTGGCTTTTTGGTCTGAGCAGCTTCACGTGGTACCTCAAAAGTGTAAATCTGTCGGAGATGTCCTTGTCAAAACCGCTTGTGGTCTTGTGCCATTTTTATGCGTAGAAAAAGAGTAAACATTTCCCTAGGTATGTTATGTTTCCTGAGTCATGGTCCCTCCTGCTCTTCCCAAAGAAGTGATTTAAACTATTAACGTGTTAGCTCCGAGGAGGTGAATTTTTATAATAGGCAGCTCTGATGTATTTCTTATTCATCTTGATAAAGGTTGTGGTTTTAGGAAGATCTCTTGATCTTTGCCACCTATCGGTCCTGAGCTACAACGAGCATCACCTCCAAATCTCACAATCATGAATTGTGACCAAATTTCATATTTTAAAAACACAGAGGCTTTAACGTGTGTCCCAGAAGGTTAACGTGCTATTTGTAAAATATTTGAGAATTAGCAAAGGATGGAAAATAGTTAATCAAGGTGGGAAGTTACTTCTTACACCGTTATGCATAATTGCTTCTCTCCATGTGATTTTTGCTTAGCTTGTAATGTTTTTGTACAGGTTAAGCTCATTTTACACATCTGTGTTGCTACACACAGCATTATTTTTTCAAAGTTAAATCAGAGTATGGCTCTTTAGAGTCTGAATTAGTTAAGAGCGTAACTGTCCACTAAGGTGTATAGAGCGGGCATTTTGGTGTTCTAATCTGGATGTCAAGACCAAATTTTAACCAGTCAGGTTTTCTCTGATGACTTGTCCTCTTGGAGTTATTGCTGTCCATTTGTATGTCACCTCTTATATAATTTCAATCATGAGAGAACAAGCGTGTCACATCTCTAATCTGCACAGCACAGGGACTATTTCATGCTTACTGATGACTTTATTAAATGCATTGCTTGGGTTAGAGCAGACTTAGTTTGAAATTTTAGATCCTCTACAGTAAAGGGAAGTTCAGGCTACTTATGTTGAAAGGGTAACAAAAAACGTTACAAGGTCCAGATCTTCAAATTCAGACACTCTAATTTGTAAAAGAAAAGAAATGGGGAAGGGAGGAGGAGAGAGGAGGTGAGCCAAGAGGAGAGAGAGGAGCAAGTCAACCCTTTCTCCTGGAAACCACTAAATCCTTTTTGTGTAAAACAGAATGGCTGGTGAAAATGCTGACCTGACTTTAACCTCTGAATAGTTTCCAGGATTTTTTTGGCTCTCACTATGTAAAAGCAGCCAACTGTTAATGTTCAAAATCTGCTACTGAAAGGAAAACTGGTCAAAGAATCATGTGCTGCTATGGGGGAACTTTGCTCTTCACGTCCCCGCAGAAGTGGACTCTAAAGTTTTGCTGCCTGAATGCAGCAGAATATAAGAAAATCTCCAGCAATCTTAGCAAGCCTGCAAACTAAAACAGAAAACATTTCTTGCCAGTATGTTAAGCTTACCCAAGTGCTTGTGATGGTCAAGCAGCACTTTATGTCATTTAGCAGCAGTCTCCCAAGGGTATTAAAAGAACGGCTGTTTGCCGTGTTGAATCTTCCTGTAGAAGTCCTGTAATTTACTCCGATATGAAATGGGGCCACACTTCTTAATGGAGAGCCCTGTGATGATCTGTGCTGTGTTCCTCACTTAGTGGTTAGGGGGATCATCTTGGGCAGGGAAATAGGTATGATGTTAAAGCAGCTTAAAGGGAAACCAGTGAGCTGTGGAAATCCTCTTGCACCGCTGCCGCAGTGATGTAGATAGGTCTAATACCATGTGGACCCGTTGCCTTCACTTAGATGTTAGGGATTTTTCCAATGAAGAACAACGTGTAAAGGGCTCCTGTCCCCTCCTGGAGGTCCCTAGCATGTAGCTTTTTTCACATTCTTTTTTTGCTGTTTTTCACTCTGACTCTCCAGCTTTTATCAAGTTGCTGCTTTCTACAGATTTATGTGTTCGTGGGTTAAAAATAGGCTTGTTAATAAATTCATCTAGAGTGTGTGCTGAGCAGAAGAGATGCTGCCAACAATAAAACAAGACAGATTTGTTTGCAAGTTTAACTGCTTTGAGAAGGGAACAAAGAGCAGCTCAAAAGGCACATCAAGATAAATTTAACTCAGGTTAAATATTTTTGTGATCTTACGGCTAAAGCATTTGAATTCTGACGTTCTCATCAGTATTATGAAATGCTCTGTTAATAATGAATAAGGTTTCTAAGAATTACAGATATTTTTTTTTAAATCTAACCAGCTTCCATTTGGGCTCATTCCCCAAAGGAGGAGCTCCCTGAAAAATGTCTAATAGTGTTGAATAATGAGCTTTTGTTCACTAATGCATCTGCATATTGCAGGTGACGGGGCTGACAGTTTAGGAGGTGAAAAGGGAGGCTATTTATCAGGCGTCTCATCAGCTCTTGAGCAAAATTAGTGGGATCACAGAATCCCAAGTAGTACAAAAGGATACCATCTCTGAATCCTGATTCAGTTCTTTCTCCATTTCATTAAAAGGACAAATTAAGCAGAAAGCAAACGCGTGCATGCACATGTGACATGATTCATGGTCGATGTCAGGGGTGAGAAACCATGAAGTCATGAAACAACGGTTCTGCCTTCCCCCAGTTAAGCCACTGAGGCATCAAGGGTTGAGTTTGGCACCAAAATCTGGCCCTTAAATACTGGGTAGATAATAGATCAGCTACAGGTGTGTGTTACGTTACTGGGAAAAAAAAGAAAGGAGAAAGAAGAGTCTTGAAAGCTGAAGGAAGCGGCACAGAACAGATGTTATACTTGAACTGTGAAATTTGCTTCGGTTTATGGTCCAGCCTGGTAGATGGAAAAAAGATTGAGTGAAAAATTGAAAGAAAGAATAAACTGAAAAGGCAGATCAGAAGACAGCGGGGGAAAAATTCAGTGTTGTCAACTCCCACAGTGTTATTTTGAATACCGTGATAAGTGACTTTAATGTTTTAGCTGTTGATGCTGTGAGATTAGATGGGACTCTCAGCTTTTAAGAGCAGCAAGATTTTAACCTTCACGGTTATGAAAAGCTTCACAACAATCCAAGCTTGCCCAAAAAATTAATGCCAAATATACAAATAACTTCCCTCCCCTTGTGCACACGCCCCCACACGTGCCTCCTTTCTGCTTGTTTCAATCTTCTAATTTTAAAATCAGTTTCAAGACTGTGGTGGAATTCAAAAAAGAATTGCCGTTGCTGATGCTAAAGAAGGGAAAAAAAGGTGAACTGATGTTGAGGAGACAGGCAAAAATAAAGAAGGATCCAAAATGGTAAAAGGTGGACAATACAGAGAGGGCACTGAATTAAGAAGGTGATGGGAGTTGGTGTAGGGTTAAAGGGACGTGTATGTGCATTTCTTCGTCTGAAATTTTAACAGCCCCGCTGTTGAAATCCAGCGGTTACCTGCAGCTGACACCTGCGGCGAGGTCCAGGCTTGTAGAGGGGAAGCACAGGGTACGGGGTCAGGTTGGGCAAGGAAAAGAGCGTGCGGCTTACGGCCACTTCTGCACTTCGGTAAGCCCTTGTCCGTAATTTTAGCACGTCAGTGTCGCAGAGATGTTACTCCAGATGTGCATGGGTGGTTTTGTAAGAGGGATATGTTTAAATAATAGTACTTAGGAGTATGGGGAGGTTTTTTATGATGCTTTGGTAAATCAACCATCAAGATTGCTACCTCTGTATTAGATTTGGAACCTTTTTAACAGATTTCTTTAATGTTTACAATAGTGAACTGCACTTAGAAACATTTATTACCTTGTTTCTGCAAGTGATAAACTGAAGTTTATAAACTGAAGCTTTGCTGAGCTGTTCTGTCTCCCGAGCAGGGTATTTGCAGTCAGTTGTACTCTGGTGATGGGAGTGTCTCGCTCTGTTGAAGTGCTCTTTTGCCCAGACCGTACATTTCTAGTCCGAGTAGCACACAGGTACGAGCCCTTCGAGGCATTCATACCATTCTTCATCCCGCTTGTCAGCCGGTGCAGCAGGGAATTCAGATTTAGAACAGAATGAATATAGGGTCAGCGTGATGCTACTGTCAAGGTATTTTTCATTATGTTTCAAGACCTTTTGTGTGCTTACCGTGATTTATAATACCTGGAGGCTTGAAACAGAAATGGGTTTACCTCTTCAATCTCTGTCTTTTTATGGGACTGTTTATATGAATTAAGCCGGTGATTCCCTGACACACACACACCCCCATTTGAGACCAGTGTTGTAAAGAAACTTAAACATATGAAGGGCGCTGTGGATTTTGACCTCAAACCTTGAGCAGGGCAGACTTAAGCTTTTGGGGGAGTTTTTTTGATTTTATTTGCATGGAGAAGCCTTAAACTCCCTGGCCAATGGTGTCCAGCAGAGAATAATGTTCTTTTAAAAGCACCGCATGCTCCAGGGGCTGTTGGGTGTGGGTTGCATGTGCCTGCCCGAGGCTGCCACCGTCCCTCGGGAAAGGTTGGGGCTTACGCTTTCTGCCTGCCAAATTTTTCTGTTTGGCAGCCGAGCTCCCTGGAGCGGTCTGGGCCGACACGGCTATATTTAGGTGTATCCTTCTGTGGCTGAGTTTATGAAGGCTTATGTAGATGAGGGTAAAAAATTTATTTTACTCCTTGCTAACTCGTCCGTGTTAGCTAGGACATCTCTAATGCGATAAGGCAAGTCGTGTTTCGGGATGTTACTGGAGATGAGTGAAATGAGGTTAACTTGCCGAGTTTGCATGAGCGTTTTTAGTACCTAATTTCGATGCAACATATGAAGCTTGCTACTTTGCTGCATTTCTTTCTTTAAAGCAACAAAATCCCTATATCCTACTTGAGACTTTATAAATTTTTACATGTAATTAATGTTACCACTGTTGGTCATCATAAAGTGGTAACTATAGAAAACTGCTTTCTCCTGCAGTTCCATCTGAAAGGTGAACATAAAGGTTGACGTTTTCCAGACATGATCTCTGCCTCAAGGAGAATTGGACGGGATGGTAAAAATCCCCTCGCGTGTTTGACTCGAGACAAGTACAGATGAAAGCCTCATGCTCCAGGGCATAGGCCAGCTTGCAACTAGATGAGAAATAGTATTTGCTATCCTGTAAATACATGAAACTCTCCGAGAAGTGTAGTGCTGTCTGCAGTGACATCTAAGGTGTTGTCTCGGATGAACTGCTGCTTTGATACAGTTCTGGTCTTTTCCCCCAAAGAAATAAAAATATTTTAAACCATGTTATTTGCGAAAAGTTCTAATCAAAATGTTTCACCAAGGGACACGAGCCAAGTTTGAAAATGGAAGCTTGACATAGGCAAGTGCTCTGCCAGGGAAAATGCTGGCGTAGATCTTGAATACTAAAAGCAAGGTAGGATTGCAAAATGACTGCAGCATCTCTGGGGTGTATCCCCTTCTGGCGTCAAAGTCCACGTGTCTTCAAAGACGCCCAGGCTGTGCTGCTCGAAGCTGATGTAAGTAGCTCCGTTACAGAGAGCGGTGTTGAAATCCTATGGAAAGAGATACGGCAAATCCTCAGAGAAAGCCATGGAGGGGCTTGCAAAGGGATGCCGTACTGCCCGTGTCCTCTCATTCGAGGGTCTTTCCATGTTATTATTCATTAATGTGTTTTACAGCGCTCAGATGTTTTAGATGCCTCAGATTCTGTTCGTGTTCATATTAAATAGTGTGAGACTGTGTGCCAGCTGAGACTGGAGATACATATAGATATATATAAAAAAAATATATATATACACACACTCACATGGCTATATTTATGTACATGTGGTATTGCTTTGGTGCTGTAGAGAACCTCAGATGTTTCTGCATGGCTGTCAGGTTTCACATGTTCAGTGTGTGACTCGCGTGGCTGCCCCTGTCTTACTCCGTCCCCTGCAATAATCCTCTCTGTGCCTCCACGAGGCAGCGACGTCTCTTCTGCTCCCGACAGCCGCCGGCACACGTCGTGGTCTGTGTGATTGCAGCCCGCTGGCTCCGGCATAGCGTTGCCCAGGCGCTGCAATGTTCTGCTTTTTTTCACCAGGGTTGTGCTTTCTGGCTGGATTCAGCAGCGAGAAGAGCCTCACTAAATGCATGTTCTCTCACGGCTTCTCTGCAACCCTTCTCGCATCCCGACAGGTTCCTGTCGTGGTACCCCCAGCTTAACGTGTCCCGTCACGTAACCTGTTGTGCTGGGTATTGTCTGTTAAGAGACAGGATTGAAAGACCTGCCTCTCAGCAGATGGCTTAAGGCAAAAATTCCTGCTCTTTGATGGATTTGAGGTCATCAGTTTATCTTTCCCAAGTTTAGAGCATGCTATCTGTTAAGAGGTTGTATTTTTTTTGAGCTTTTGCTTGATTAGCTATCCTTGGGTTTTAAAATTGTAGAGTTATAGAATGGTTTGGGTTGGAAGGGACCTTAAAGCCCATCTAGCTCCAACCCCCCTGCCGTGGACAGGGACACCTCCCACCAGACCAGGTTGTGCAAAGCCCCAGCCAACCTGGCCTTGAACACTTCCAGGGATGGGGCATCCACAGCGGCTCTGGGCAACCTGTGTCTCACCACCCTCATTGTACAGAACATTCATGGAACCCATAAGAAAGTTTTTGGCAGTGACTGAAGGACCATTTGTTTCTTTTTAAAGCTGTGTATTAAGAAAGTGTTAATTCTGTTACCTCTATCAGCATAACAATTTCATTGTCGTTTTCCGGTGTTCCAGTTCCTGGTCGCAGGGATGCTGTGAGCCCCTTCGGGGACGGGGGCTCCCCTTATCCCTGACACCCCTCACCCTCCAAACCCCTGAACGTGTCCTGGAGGTGAGATGTTACCGGTGATGAAAACCTCAGATACCAGATTTCCTGCCTGGGGGTTAAGCTGAGTCCATGAGTGCTCCTGCAGCCCGTTTTAGCACTGACACAATTCAAACCATGTAATGCCTAACTGGGAACTGTGGGGACTTTCCATCATTGGCACCTCCTTTCTGCAGGCCGTCGGCTGGGTTAGCCAGAGTCAGAGTTATGAATTACAGATCTCAAAGGATGCGCACAAAATGCTAGTTTTGAGGGTTAGATGTTCATTCTAACCAAAGTAATAACATCAGAAGGAATCTTAACTTGAGAGTCGATTTTTAGTATTATCTGATATTCTGATGCTCTCCTTCTGTACTATGTGTATACAAAAAAATGCCTGACGATAGACAGCGATGTCGTCGTGTTCGTTTGTAGCTGCTGTTGCTGTTCAATCAGCTGCTCTGCATCTGGATTAAGGCCCAGAATATTTTTAACATGTAGATATGGTTTAGGTAAATTAATGATGCAACAGGAGTCCTGTTGTGACTGTGAGTAGGATTCATCCCGAGGGTGGGTCTGCATTCCCCAAGCAAGGCTCTAAAGAGATTATTGCTGTAAAGCGCAGTTAATCCCTGGCAGGGGCCAACGCAGGAGATGATGGGGAGATGTACTCACACACCCAAACCATATGAGCACAGACCCTGTCCTAGAATACCCTCTGCAGCTCTGGAAATTTTAGGGTATGAATATGGCAAACTTGCAGAAATAATGTTGTTTTGCAGATTTCCTTCTGGTTGTGGGTATTTATGGGCTTGATCCTACTGGGGACTGAGATGAAGTTCTTTCTGCCCAAGAAATACAATAGAATGGAATATTTCAGTTGGAAGGGATCTGCAATGATCATCTAGTCCAACTCCTTGACCACTTCAGGGTTGACCAAATCTTTGCGCTTTCTTTGTATACAAGCATTACCAACTTTTTAGCCCCAAGAGTCACACTGCATCAACCTTAGTGGTTACACGTAATGTGAATTTTCTGAAATCAGATCTTGCACTCTCGAATTTTCATTGTGAAGTTTGTAATTTCTGAGCAGGTCTCTGGGTCGCACCATCGGTAAGCTTGAGTTCCCCCTGGAGATGTGCTCTGCATGTCAGTTCATGTTGCTGGCTTGTAGCTAACCTTACGCTTTTGCCTTTTAAAGTCAAAATTGGTTTGGTTTAAAAGAGCTTATAGACCAGATTAAGTCCATAGAGCAATCGCTTCCAACCTGTGTAGCAGTACTTATATCATCCAGGGCTGTTCAGAAGGTAAATTAATCCACGGGGAACAATCCTAAATACCTGATTCAATTAAGAGTTTGCACATAAAACAGCTTTAGTGTAAAACAGTGAAAATTATGTTTAAAATGAACACAAATTGATGATTAGAAAAGAGGCCGGCAGGATTTATTAGCTCTTTTTTCTTTTTTGTTACTTCACTCAGAGAAAACTTATTCTGACACATAGTTATTTTGGTTTTCCTCAGTTTGCTGTATTGGAAGATGACTGATTTCAGCTGCTGATGTGTTTCTACAAAGATGAATTAGATACTGAGATAGATTTTTAAAATTAATGAGTTTTAATGGATCTTTTTTTTTTTTCTTCTGTAAATAGACAACATAGTATGCCTAGCACTGCAGACCCAGACTTAGAAATGGAGATTTTCTAGAAAACCATTTCAAACATGTTTCTCGGTATTAAACAATTTGAGGGAGCAAGAGAAATCTGTGAACATCTGTTTCTTGTTTTTATCTTATTTTCCTATGCTGAAGTGTAAATGCGTTTACCTGACAGCAAACCTATGTTTAAATGCCAACAAACAAATACCGTTTCTTAGCAGTTGCATATGTTGGGTTTAAATTTCAAAATACATTTCAAACAAGTAGATTTTGGACCACTTGATGAGACATGAAGATACTGATCCCACTGCATAGACAAGAAACCCAATACTGAGAATTAAAAGGATAGAGATAGTGGTAAAGGTTGAAGCTGCATGGAGTTTGTTGGGATGGATAAAGAACAGGCACAGTAAGAATTACAGGTCTTGGTCTTTTTTTTTTAATGATGATTTCGTGACTTTAGATGTAAGCGATTAATTCTGGTTCCTATCATAATGTCATTTAAAATGTACAATTAAGCCCAATTAGTCCTTGGTCGTTGAACTTTCATGGGTTTGCACTGGGGATAGAGTCCAGCGATCTGCTTGGCACCTCGGTGCGGAGAGCCGTCCAGAGCCCCTGCCTTTAAGCATCATCCCTTTGGTATTTTGTCAGGTCTGTATGGGCGTTTCTGAGAATTTAAATTGAATGCCTAATCTTAGGCAGTGAAATTATTCCTGTACTCAATGTGTAAACAACTGGCTAAAATATGTAATTATGGGCTGCTGGGTACATTTAGAAAAACAAATGAAATACCCCTTACCCTTTTGCAGTTAAACTGCATCTTCCTGTAGGTGCTCTTTGGCTGGAACGTCTTTTCTAGGCTGCTTACTCTTAAAACTTGGCAAAGAAAAAGCTTTAGCCCAAAAGCATGTGCGTCCTTGGAGGAGTTTGCTGTTTGCGTTTATCAATATTAGAATTACTGTGGTGCTGTTTGTTAATGAGGCAGCGTCTCCCTTGGTTCAGGGATGGGCTTTTGTGAAGGGAAGACGCTCCCCCCGAGAAGTTACAGTGCGGTTTGCGTTGCAGACACATAGCCGTAGATCCACGCTGTTGTGTCCAGGGACAGATGGCACAGAAATTAGCAGAGAATTTGGACTGGGAAAGGTATTTACCATGGCTAAGTGAAAATGCCGGATTTCGGTGGATTTAGCAAGTAGATCTACAAGCACAGGGCACGTCCAGGACTTCAGCATATTTCAGGGTTTCGAGTCGCAGTGGAAATGTGTGTGATTGGGGTGATGAGAGGACCGTGAGCTTTGGTTTTTGATCTTTCTTTCTTTTTTTTTTTTTCCTTTCTTGTTTTTTCTTTTGTCATGTCCTGTGTTTCCCCCCTCCCCCCAAAGTTAGGGAACAGGCAAGTTTGACCCTCAGATAAGCTGGGATGAGCGTTGGGACCTTCTCTCAATGATGGAGAGGTCTAATTATGACCTTGAACAAATATGTGGAAGACTAAAGATGAAAGGAAAGTCAACAGCCCGAAGGGAGTTAGAGCCAGGGGATAACTGCATCAGAATCCAGAAGAGAAAATACCAACGGGGAGAAGATGTTAGTGCTGTAGATCAGTATAGTAATGTCACTTCCCAGTGTGAAAGTCAATATAGCCACAATCCTGATCTGTAAAATGAAATAATTTAAGGAAAAATGTGTGGATTACAGTTAAAGCTTCCTAAAAACTTGCTGTCCATCAAATGCGATAGTGGGTTCAGTTTCTGAACCAAACTAATCCGTGAGAGCTGGTTGTTCATGCAAGTCAGGTGGGGGCTTTCTGTGCCGACGGCTTTTCAGTGTCAGACATTGCAAGGTTATAAACTTCGGCAAACGTTCCCTGAAACGGTGGTAACTACGATGCAAATTCAAAGATACGAGGAGCACTGATAATGTTTTTTCCTTAATAATTCCTGCTCTTTCTGGAATTGTGTATTTGAAGACAGTGCTGCACATAATTTTTAATACTCTTTGTAATTACAAATGGCTTTTAACAGTATGAGCCTGAAACGTTATAGCCTAAATGTTCTTTTAGAAGTAGTAAGCAGAACAGTATCATTAAACTAAATTCCATAATCTCTGATTTATGTGAACGTGGAAAATATGATGAACATCATTTTTGGCTCTTGCATTGCACAACTCGGTGTAGAGCAGCATGTGTGCAAACCATTCTTTCTTTGTTAACTCATTTTGTTTATAATTTCTTCCTTCAAGCTACTTTGACAAGCTACTCGGAAAACGTGGAACGCACTAAATATGGAGGGGAAAGCAGTAAAGAACTTGGGTCTGGAGGAAACCTGAAACCTTGGCAGTCCCAGAAATCCAGCATGGACTCTTGCTTATACCGCGTGGATGAGAACATGACGGCCTCCACCTACAGCCTGAACAAAATCCCGGAGAGGAACTTGGAGACCGTCTTGTCCCAGTCGGTGCAGTCTATTCCTCTTTACCTTATGCCACGGCCAAATTCAGTAGCAGGTAAGAAATAAACATTTTTGCCTTTAGGTCAGAGCGAGTCACGATACGTGCCTGTCGCAGGCTTTTTCATGTTCTTGTTATCCGAAGAGAAATCTCCTTTCTGTAGTCATCATCATTAAGCGTGACAAAAATTGTCTTTTCATTTGACTTACTGCTTCTAAATAGAAAATTCCTGTGGGGAAAACTGATTCTGATGATGTTTAATGGTTATTTCAGCAGTCTGTGGTCCCTTTTTTACGAAATTGTACAACTGTAAGATTATTGGGAGTATATGTTTAAAAAAAAAAAGCTTCTTTGCTGTCGTTACGATGCAAATAATCTTGGGTTTAAAGTATCAGATAATCCCAAGACATTATAGGCATTGCTAGTATTTCAAAGGATTCTTTGCAAGTAAAAATCAAGTGTCTGATCTTCTCTGATGATCTTAAGAACTTTGGAGTTAGAGAATTATGATACTTTCTGCCTACAGAAAAGTTGCTATGGATCCATCTTTCTTGGTGGACTTTGCCCCGGACGTCTTGGCACACACGTGTGCGCGCACTGGTTTGGTTTTCACAGCATCTGGGATTTCTAATGACTGAATTTTTTTGTTTTGACATAACATCAACATTTTCTTCATTTAATTTCCTGTCTGCTGTTTGAAAGATTCCTAAATGATGCTGTGACGTATCTTATTGATGTCTTTTAACAACCTGCTAAGTTCCTCCCTGAAGTTGGTTAACAGCAGGACAGAAACAAGAGATAGAATTAAAAATATTAAAGCTGCACCGAAAAGCTGCTTGCCTTCTCCTTTGCTTTGCTGCCCCGTATTTTTTTCTTGCTGGGTAGCTTCTCTGGGGTTAAAGAGTCTGTTGAGGTGGTCTGTATGTCTGTCTGTATAGACACATGGAGAAACACAGTCTTTGTCTTTTTGTAGCATCCCTGCAGGATTCTCCCGCTGGCTGACAGCGTGAATGTTGCTCCAGAAAGTCCGGACTGCACGGAGCCTGGGATGTTGTCTGTTAAAACAGCATCTCTTGGCAACCCAGGCTGCATTGCATAACTAGATTAGGTTTCCTTTTTAATCCCACTTTGGACAGTCACAAGCCTGAAAGCGATGTAGAAATGAGATTTTATAGATGCTAAAACGTGGGAGCCCTAAGTATGGGGGTACAACACTGAAAGCCTGGGATTTCAGAATGGAAAGAGGGGATAGGAAAAAAGTGGGAATCTCTGCTTGCATAGCCTCGTTACTTTAGGTTCATTTCTTAAAAATGACACTGCGTAAACACCTTCAAAAGAAAACAGGGTAGACCAGGTACCATAAATTTAAGTACACGTGTATTGGTTTAATTGACTTTGGAAGTTGTTGGCTTGCTTGATGCATTTAGAGGCAAATACTGTTTCAAGAGAAAACTATCTAGCAAGGTTCAGGAACACCTTTTTCTTCTGGATGGTTTTGTTTTGTGGGGTTCTTGCAGCTTTTAAGTAGTATGTCAGCTAACACCGTTCATGCCCCTGGGTAAGTCATTGTGGTAGTTAACTATGGATAAGAATACAAATTTGGCTTAACCTTTTATCATCAAGCGATCCCATGTTATCTCCTATAAGTTTATGGCACCAGAAAATTATGTTTTCTGGGTAATAGATTTATATGGGGTTTTTTTCCCCCAAACCAGTAAACCTCGTTATCTGTGTGCTTGAATGATGAGAGAGGGAAAACAGATGTAGTTTCATGGTTGACTTAAGCCTATCTGCAAAATGTGTCATTGCCCAAAGAGTTAATCCTGCACTGTCTGCCAGCTCCATGTCCTTGCACCAGCGCTACACATTGGGTAGCTGTTTGATAAACCAGATGAGTAGACTAGACCCACTGAAAATGAACCCTCCAGAAAATATATGTATTAATTTTGAGCCGCAAGTTCATTCGTATGGAGGCAAAGTGTGGCTGGGAGTTGGGCAGAAAGCTGCCTTTCTTTTAGTGGTATTCCACATTTTAAGGTAACCATGAAACCACAGCTTTGCTAAAACAGACTGTTCTTGTCTTTTTTTTTTCAAATGCAGTTGAATTTATATACAAACAGTCTATTCTTGGGAACCAAAGCATGGCAGCACTCATACCTTGTGGCTTTTTTTTTGCTTTTTTCTTTTTTTTTTTTTCCAGGGTTCTCCCTGAATTTGTTCCAAAATGGCACAAAAATCTTTCTTATAGCAGGCTTACGAACAGCAATCACGGCCGTGTAACACATCCCTTCACCGAACAGCTTACAACTGGGACCCATTCTCCCAATGCATATTGATCTCGTCTTGCACTTCGTTACATGATATTTTTTCAGAAACGGTTAAAAGCACTTTTTTCAGTAAATACTTTTTCTTGAAAAAAAAACCAACAAACCACTGTGGGCTCTTGTGTACCGTAAAATGCCAAAGTGGGATGTTAGGTTTGCTAGAGCACGTCTGGGTATTGGTAACTCGCCGAGATTCAGGGGTTACCGTCTATGTGATAGGAGTTTTTTAAAAGCCCGGTGGTGAAAGCAGTGAGAGCACGTCTTTCACATCGGCTCGGTGGGAGCACGTATGGTGAGCAATACTGAGTGAGTTACGGCACGGAGTATAGAAGTTGTTAGGCAATTTTATGGTATTAAGTCAGAAGCGGCTGTGAAGGGTGCTGCTGTTTGCCTGGGCAGTGAGCATGGCAAAACACTGACTTGGAAGAGAAAGGGAACCTGTGGTGCAGAAGGATCGGAGCAAACGAGCCCTCTTGCAGTAGCAGGACTTAAAGGTCTCTGGCTCACACATAACTCACGGACAGCAGATTGCTCACAGCTTGGCTGCGAGGTGAAGTGCTGCTAATAAATTAGAAGAAAATTAAGCAAAACGTGAGCGTAGTCTCTATGTGCTAATACCGTGTTGAAGGGGAAGAAAGCTTAAGGAATTTCAGGGACCAGAGCTGCTGGTTCTTTTCTCCCAATACCCCACGCTAACAGCTCTCAGTTAGATTTAACGTGGTGCCACCACATTTCAGAGGCAGCCCCCCTTTAAAGCCAGCGGGGCAGCCCAGGCACCGAGTCCATTCCACCTTCACCTTTCATCAAGTCTTTTCAAAGCTAAAAATGCACTTCAGCTCCTGAAATGGGTTTCGTGCACCATCGCAGACTGTCTTTAGAAATGCAGAGAGGAGCCCAGCCTGGCTCTGTACTGTCTTTTGTTTGTCTTTTGGTATAGAGAAGGTGGGTTTGGTCTCCATAGGGAATCCTTTAAAGATCTTACTGAGTTAGCATTTCTCTTGCACGTTTTTCCTCGCAGGCTGGTGGAGCTAAATATTCTTTCAGCATTTTTTAGTTATGTCTCACTGGAATTCCAAGGGGGTTTTGACAATCTCAAGATTTTTTGATATTTTCTAGATTACGCTATTTCTGCCGTTATACTTATAAAGTCCCTATCAATTCAAAAAGAGAAGCAATTCCCTCGATGTATTCTTCTTATCTTTGGAAAGAATGCTTGTTGCCACAGCACAGCCTGAGAAATTTGGATTTTCATCAGCTGAATTGCATAAAATCAGCTGGAAAGAAACAGTTGTGTAGCTTTCGTCTTGGAAGCTGAAACGTATCCCATTCCAGCTAGATGCAAGGAACGGTGGCCCTTCGTGGATATTGACCTCAGTTTTTCATAGTCTCTTGGAGTTGGAGAAGATTTACCCGGATTTACCAAAGATCTTTAATATTCTGTGTTTGGTAACTTATAATTTTAGCAAAGTTACACCGCTTGAATTCAGAGTTTTAAGGTCAGATGGCTGAATTCTCTGAAAAGCTTTACCGTAACTATTCAGCCACATTGGACGTGAAAATAAGGGGAAAATGCAGTGTTTTGCTGGAGGTAAATTCCTGTACTCGCTGCAATTGAGAGACTCCAGCACCTCCAAGTTTGCCACTTGGGCACGGCTGGATTTCCTTGGTGCTAAACTGCCTTTGTTAAACCCCTCTCGAGGCTCTGAATTGGAGTAAATTCTTGTAGAGGTACTGACTTCGGTGGTCTGAGACAACTTCATTTACATGATGATCATACTGTTGGGGAAATAGTTGTAAAAGTCAAGTTTAGTCCTGGTAACCTTATAGTTAACTTGAAAATTCCCTCTATTTTGGTGAACTCCAGCCCTAGCTATGAAAAATGTAAAGTATTATCTGGTTAGAACCAGTATTGGTTACAGATAAGAAAAAGTCATATTAACATTTCAGGATTTTAAAGTAGTATTTTAAATCGTTTGCACACAGGGAAGTGATTATATCTTCTGTTAATCTCAAATTATAGCTCAAATCTTTTTTTCTTTTATTTAGCCAGTGCTATATTATACTGTATTAACCTAATATATGTGCGGGGGGAAACCTACAAAAAAGCAAATTAAAAATTTTCTTAGCTCTGATTAATAAAATTCCCTTCCTTTCCTATGTAGTCAAAATAGGGAGTGCAGGGAGGTATGTGTTGCCTCTTCTGAACACGGCCTTTGCAGTACAGAGAAACATTGCTTCATTCTTCCCGTGTGAACAGCAATTTTTCTTACTGTGTGGCATTCAGAAAGCATAACCCAGTAATCACCAGTTCTAACTGAAACTCAAATCTTGAAACGTGAAATAAAAAAAAAAAAAAAAAAAAGCAGGAAAAATGGAAAGGAACAAGAGTGGAGGCAAAGTGTGTCCATGGTCAGGGTGATGATACGGAAAAATCTCTGAACTTCACCCACACGCCCAAAGCCGCGTGTGCACCAGCTGTAGGGCTGGCTCGAAGCGGTCGTTGCCGAAGGCTCTCGTGGTGGCAGTGGTCAAGGGTACAAAGCTAATCTGGAAACCCGTCATGGTGATGGTACTGATAGCAACGGCAAAGTACCAAAAAAGCAATTAGAATTCCCTTTTTTGTTGCGTTTACCTGTTCTCCAGAGATTTAGGTGACGGTTTCAGAAAGACAGTCAGGAGTTGCTAGCAAAATTCTTTCCAAAAGACCCCAAAAGTAAAAAAATAACTGGTTTTTACTTCTGTGTGGTGCAGAACTTCTTACCTGTCAGCAGAGATGGTGTGTGCTCCAAAAGGAGTGGGGGCTGCAATTTTAAGAGGTTACAATCCAAAAGAAAAAAAACTATAAAAATAATACCGGGTATTCCAATAATTCTTTAAAACTCAGTTTTACAATTCCGCCCCGTATGAATCCATCTGCTTTGCTGTTTTATTGTTCCCAGAAACAGAAATCTTCAACTGCATTTTCTTCCTACCCCATCCAAGGCAAATATGCACAATAATTCATTTTATGTACTTCAACATTTTTCATACTGATCATCAGAAGATGCTTGGCATTGGAGCTGGACATTAAGATTTTTGAATGAACATAAATTTTATAGGAAAGTTTGCATTTCGTGTACACAATGAACCTCTCATTCTATTTCCATTACCTATGAAATAAAACATGAAATCCTGTGTTACTTAGACCACATGCATGGTTTATAAGGTCTGTTTAAATCTTAATAGAGAATTAAAATGCCCTTATGTAATACTAGCTCCTCTCTCTTTCCTCTTGGAGATTATAAAATAGCAGCAATTATATTATTAGTTATTAGCTTTAAATTCTTTATCAGTTAGAAAAGTGTATTATTGAAGGTGAGGGCAGGGTTTGCACAAATGCCTATAAATTGTGTCTTTTTGAGAACACGTGAGCGGTGGTGATCTTGGGGAGCATCCTGTGTCCCGGTATCTGGCAGCTGGTCCTCTAAGGGTGTTCCTGGCAGAGATCGGAGTGTCTGGCAGACTTGCCTACCTCTGCTGGCACCACAGAAGGCAAAGACACAAGTTAATAGTATAAGAAGGGTTATAAAATGTGATTTGAAAAGTGTGGCTTTCGGAAGA
>NW_009606491.1:86026-86357 GCF_000690535.1 Cariama cristata | reverse complement strand
ATACCTCTCTCTCTCTCAAGGTTGGAAAAATACGAGGTCAAGCAGCGGTATTTGAACAGGCGATGAAAGTGCTTGGAAGAAGCTGATCGTAACAGTGGGTTTCTTACTGCGTTGGGTAGAAGGTTGGACTTGATCATCTTTGAGGTCTCTTCCAACCGTAACAATTCTATGATCCTATGAAATATGTTCATATTTTCCTCTGTCCCATGGTTTCCCTGGAGGAGTCCAGGAAGAGTCACATAAACGGGGCGAGAGCCATGATCCCATCTGGAGTGACCAACCTGCCAGGTGTGAAACCGCAGTAAGACCCGTTGAGGACCACACGGGAGGA
>NW_009606491.1:84325-85981 GCF_000690535.1 Cariama cristata | reverse complement strand
AGAGAATCGATACAAAAATAGCACAGAGAAAAATGTGATGTTAAATGAAATGCACTGCAACAGAGGGAAAGGAAGCTTTAATTAGATCGGCCACAGAGCACGTGCTTTTCCGCAAGCCCTGCAATGGTAGCTGCGTTGCAGCGTAACAAAAATTTGCACCTTTTTCCTTTTTTTACTTTCGTCATGGGGTATGGTTGAACTCTGAAGTAGATGCATCTCTTCATATGGATTATTCCAAGGAGAGAGGTGAGATGAAGATACTTCAGATAAACCCAAAAAAACTTAACATTGTCCTTTTTGTGTTTGAGCGTTTCTTGATAACTTAGACCAGATATCCAGCCAAAAATTAAGTCATTAAATCTGAAGCATATTTATTAATACAGCTGTAAGGCATTTGAATTTGGGGTACATGGAGAATACCTTGTAATAGCGCAATCTGATCCGTACATCAGGCACGGCAAGCTGAATCCGTGGAGTCAGATGAGAGCAGGGACACCCCTGCCTCTTTTCCCCATCTGCCCCAGAAGACCCAGTCGGCAAAGCCCACCCCCTCCCTGGGCTGCAAATACCAACGTCAAGTCAGGTTGGTTTGGTTTTGTTGTTCAAATAGTATCTAGAAACTGAATTATCCTCCACTATTTGCCATTTCCTTGGGAGAATTGCATCCGCAGTATGCAAATACTATTTTTGAGGAGGTACTTTTTTCTCCCTTGTGTTTTATCTGCAGTCACTGTGTCTTATTACGTAGGATAAGGTTCAGAATTGAGTAGAAGCTTTCAACAGTTTGATATTATATTTTCTAAGATAAATTGCTCTTGCATAATTTTTGAAGTACTGAAGCGTATTCTCAGGAAAAAATTACTTCTAGTTCCTCTGGCCTTAGATCTCTTTAATTATTCCTCAGTTCTAAATCAGGAAGATAAATCTCGGTTCATCGGCCTGAGGAACGGCAGGATAGTTGTACTGACAACTGCGAAAATAACCCATGGCAAAATGTGAAATGGATCTGGCAGCTCACGCCGACTGCAGTTCATCGTGTACGAGTCTCCTCGATTGCAGCTGTAGAAGACGATGATGATGATGAAGGTGGGAAGAGAGCCTGACTTTGGGCTGCTGAGGAGTAACTCCTCACTCCTTGTAGGACCTACAGTAAATCAGGCCACTGGCCATCGTCATGCTCTCCTCTGGCAGCACACAAAGTCCACCCCTGCAAAACATCTGGGATTGCAGCTGGCTTCTCATTTCGCAGACAGGACAGAGGTTGGAATGCAGACTCTTTAAATAAAGAAAAGAAAAATAAAAATTACCAGCAGGTTTGCGGTTCTTCCCAGGAAATAAAACAATTCCTCTTCCAGCAGGCTGCACATGTATTGTGGGGACTCAAAAAATACTCAGCTGTTGTTTGCTTGAGAAACTCCTTTCTGCCGGTTGTGCAGCAGTGAGTGCCATCGCGCTGCCGTCAGAACGGCCGGAGCGTCGCGCCTTGGCCGTTGGCTGGTTTGGAGCACGCAGAGCGGACGATCTTTTCTTGTTTTGTGATAAAAGTCTGACTGCTGTCTTTCTGTGGACCTCAGTTCTTGGGGGAGTGTGAAGAACAGCTCTCAGGCTTCATTCCTGTCTTGCTTACCAAAATCCACATCCTAGAAGATGAATGCA
>NW_009606491.1:74380-84294 GCF_000690535.1 Cariama cristata | reverse complement strand
AAGAGTGTTCAACCCTTTGCATTGGGAAAGCTTTTTAATTACACAGCTCAACAAGCGCTGGCAACATTGTGTTGCTCAGAAATCATGTAAGTCCTGACATTGCTAACACACCTTTTAGCTGCAGGCTGGTGTGGACAGAGCCTAGAAACCGCTTTCTAAGGATGTCTCCGAAGTCCGGCTCTGCGTTAACAGCTGTGTTGACCAGTTGTCCATCATTTAGGCTCCAGAAATCTTAACTTCACCTTGAAAACCTTTCTCTGCATCCTAAGTAGGAAAATCGTGTGGGCCATATGTAGGCAGTAAGGGGAAGATAGGAAAGATGTGTATGAGGCACTCGGTTCTTTATTAACTGTGGCTTTTATGTAAGAAATGAAATATCACAGGATTGCATTCATCTGATGCTATTCTAAAAGCCAGTTTTGAGGACTTGAAAAGGAGCAAAAAAGAAAAAAGACCAGTAACAAAAACCTCTTAAAAGCAGCCTTCTCGGAAGAAAAAAGTAGACCTGCCAATATTGCAAAGTGAAGAATTTCTCCATCCCGGCTTTTAGCCTCTGTTTTAAAGAAAGCGATGTGTTGAGCGTGGAGGTGCCATGCTTGATCAGACCAGCTGACAAGAGTTTGAAAAACTGGGCGTCAAAACCTGACCATACTCTCCCAGCGAGTCTCTTCATCAAGTTTTTATCCACAGAGTTTTAAACGAGCACGCTTAGTACTGGTTTAAGAAAAGTACGCGCTGGTTGTGGAGCTGCCGCTAGCGAATACTTCTGAAACAATCAGCTAAAACAAGTCACGTACGTTTTGAGAGTCAGGTACGGTTTGGGCAGTACAGGTTGTGTATGGCATGTGGTCCGTGCCTCTTAAGAACAGCAATTTGGCATTTAAAGTACCATACAATTAACGGGAGGCTCTGTACTGACCTAGAGTATTGTAGGGCTTACTTCTTGGGCATGTAGCATGTTTATGGTGCAGTATTTTCTTGGTGTCCACAGGATTGGCTTGTATGAGGGTGTTTTGCTGGAGACTGCAAGTTAAAAAAAAAAAAGTACTAATAATTATATTGTAAAACAGATTCTCTGTTCAAGGACTAATGTGAATTAAAAAAAAAAGTTATTTTAGTTTTTTGATCATGAGTAGTTAGGGAGGAAATAATTTTTGGTTTTAACTGTTGTGACATAAATTGGAAAAATGAGCTTTTATCAGTTTGTTGCTACCTTGAATGGTCTTGTAAAAAGAAATGAAATTACCAGCAAGATTAATGTTTCTGGTCATCCTTGCTGGCTCTGTATGTGCTTGATAGAATTAAAATGGGACTGGAGCAGGACTGAATATGGAATTTAGAGGGAGGAAATGTTGTCCTTCAGCAGCTGATAGATATAGAGAGAGAGACATATATACACCCACCCACCCAATCTCATACAGAGATATATTTAGCAGCAAGTCCAATATGGGAAGTTTTGTTTGCTTGAACTGAACTCGTGAGGATATTTAACAGAAGTCAGGGAAGTGTGGTGTCTTCGCAAAGAAACAGTAGTTCTTTCAGCCAGCAAGTTTGTTTATTGGATGCGACGAAGCCTTGGCGCAGCAAAACTGCTGAGCTCTGTGTGTAGCACATTAATAACTCCCTTTCAAGGGTAGAAGATATGCCTGGAAAGGATGATAATCCTTCTCCTAATTTAATGGTCTGCATAGGCTTACTGCAGTGTCATTTACAAATAAAGCAAGCATTCAGACTTTGATTATTTTTTTATTATTTCTTTTTTTTTTTTTTTTTTTTATTTTTTTTTTTCTTTTTTTTTTTTTTTTTTTTAAAAGGGGTCTCTTTTACCTGAATATTCCCTTTCTAAACTCTTCCAGGATCAGTTAGGGCTGTTTCTGGTGTGGATTTTCAGCATATCCTAAAGCACTACGCAGTGCTAGGCAGTCCTGGCTGGCTGCTTTTTATCTTGTTGCCTGACAATCAACTGAAGTGAAAAGGGATTTTTTTTTTGTTTAACAAGAAAGGATTATCTATTAAAGTCTTCCTTTTTACGAGAAAGTCGTCTGCCGTGTGCGACTGCATCAAATGTCTAGGCACGCCGATGCTGGCATGGCTGGCAGGGATGGTGGGATGACGGCTGAAGTGGGCAGGACTGAGCTGCTTGACGTGGTTCCAGGCTCCTGGGCAAGCCTGGGTTGTGTCCCTGGACCAGAGACCCCCAGGGTACTTGGGGTCTGGCTGTGGTTGCTGCCGTAACATCTGCTCTTCCACTGCAGATCCTCTGGTTCAGTTACACGGCAAAAGAAGTGGACAGAAATTGCAGGTGTTTTTATGCAAAAGGCACCTTTCCTTGCCTGTGCCACCGTAGGAGAAGTGAACCTGGAGCTGAATGCTGGAGGTGCTGGGAGCAGGCTGCGGTGGGTTTAGGGCTTACGGGAAAGAACTTGCATCCACGCTAAAGTCACATCTTTCTAATTGCAGCATTTCAGCTCTAATCTGCTCCTTCACAGCAAACATCTAATCAACTTTACAAGAGTAGAAGAGCATGAAGGACTTCTAAAAACAGACTTTGGTGGTTTTAGCTCTTCCCCCCCCCTCACTCCCATTTACCTTTGGTCCTCTCTCTGTCTGTCTCTCACTCTTTTGCTTAAAACTTATATAGAGAATGCAGGCGATTTGAGGAACAGCATTAAAAATTGCTGCCAAATTTAAGCCCCTTCTCCCCACCCCTTGTTACAGTCTCTGAATCTTCCTTAGTTTTTGACCACAACATGATCTTGTAAAGGTTTTTACATGGTCATTAGGCACTGTACCAAAAAAAAAAAAATGTTTCTCTTAGATTTGAAATTTTCTGCCTTTCAGTTTTGTGGAATTGTTACATCTTGTGTTGGATGGCAAGGAAGGAAGGATTCAAAGTCCAGTGCTGTGAGCTACTCTACAGAGCTGTATCAAAATATTTACCCATTTCACAGCAAAGAATTAATGTCAGCTTCACAGACAGTCTTTGAAGAAATCATTTAATGGATTAGTTCAATTTAAAATAATGATCTAGTTATGGTCATTGACCAAAAACTAAAGAAAAAAAAGCAGTATCAGATGCAGAGTACTGAGCAACCTGGTACTGAGCAGTGTGATTTCCATTGGTAAATGTTTAATGTGAATGTTGGAAATGGTTATCGGAATAAGAACAGAGCTGGTGATCTGCAGAGACTATTTTTAAGTTTTCTGTTTGTAACCGGGAAGGTTATTTCATGCAGTGGAGTTTTCGTTCCTTCGTTTTATAATATTCTGTAAATTACTTGGCTGAGAAGGGTTCTGACATGACAGAGTAGTGGGTACGTTCAGATGCGAGTGAGCCAAATTTGTTTTGTTTAAACAAAGTTTTCTCCTATCTTCCAGTCATCACCAATAAAAAGAAATTGATTGCTGCAGCTTTGTGGCCAGCGTTAACTCTAGTCATTCCCCTCCGATACGGTCCGGAGGCATTTCGTACCAAACTGTGTAGCACCCACCATGAAATGCAATTTTACAAATCATGGGGCAGCTGTGGAAAGAGCGTTGCTTAAAAACTGGTCGCTGAAAGGATCGCCGTAAATGTCACATCTGGGTAGGAAGTGCTGCTTGTGAGGTGGTGCTTGAGGCCATGGGATTTGGAGAGAAATAGCTTCAAGCTCAGGGTGGTTGTACCCTTCGTGCTTCTTTCCCATTTTTCCCGTAGTGCCTTGGGGATCACTGCCCCTAGCTCTGCCCCGCAGAAGTAACCCCGTCATCTGGAGGTGCGCGCTTGGCTGGCGGTGGGAAGATCCATGGGCTTCAGTTGGAAAATGGAATAGAAAATAACTTGTGCTGTATTATCTGCCAGTTTCCGAGAGAGAGAGAAAGTTTCTCTCTGCAGTTTCTGCTCCAACCATGCTTTTTCGTGTAGTGATGGCACCTTCAGCAGAGACCAATGAACCATTCCTATTTAATCTGGCATTGTAAAGAAAACTAAATCCTCCTATAAGCAAGTAATGTAGGAATAGTAAAGTTATCTTCTTTAGTTCAGATAACATTTTTCTCATTTATTCGTGTATTTTTGCAGTTGAAAGTTTAATTTTTCCACCACAAACTTTGGCTTTATGAACAAGTAAATGTTAATATCCAAACTAAGTAGCTCTGAAATAATTGAAGAGGGGATTGTGAGCTTCAGAATAAAATGCAGTATTGAGTTGTCTCTTACGTAGTAGGAAATGTCGACTGTCTCCCTCAAGCTTTGCACACATGTGACTGAGTTTTGTGATCGTGAGAACTTAGATCAGATATGAGAGACCCTATGTCTCCATTTTCCATGTGGTTCTTTTATTTGTGGATATCAACAGGAGACCAAACCAGAGCACATACTGATGAGGCATGAGAAAAAGTTACCAAAACACTCCTTTACTCCTTGCTAGGGGGAATTGGGCTGGGTTTATCTTAGCTGTGTTGACTCAGTGTAGTCAAACTCTGTGTTTTGTTTAAAAAATGGAAAATACAATAACCAGAGTGTTAGATCTGCCATTAGATCTGAAAGCCAGGTGTGATGTAGTTGTTTGCTTTCTCCTGGCAGCCACCAGCTCAGCCCACTTAGAAGATCTTGCTTACCTGGATGAGCAGAGACACACTCCCCTGCGGACCTCCCTCCGGATGCCGCGGCAGAGCATGGCCGGTGCCCGCACGCAGCAGGACCTGCGAGGTAGGAACGTGCCGGAGGCTTCGGGGCTCCCCTTCCACAGGGATCTCTGGGGTGGGAGCTTGTACTGCAGCCGTTTTGTCCACGTCCTCGTGAAAATGCTGGAGCAGGACTGGTTTACGTACGGGTATTAAGTGCTGCATTCTCCGTGAGGATGTGAACCAATCTTCCTTTGTTTCCAGTGCCCTTGGTGGTATGGCCAGATTGGAGGGGAAAGAAAAATAGATGAAGTAATGACTTAAGTACTCCTGCCTTCTGTCTGGATGGTGCCCCGCTGCTTCATGATCAGTGAAGTGCTGTCAGCGTAACATTTTGGGGTTGCTTTTCTGGGCTGACTTAAATGTCTGGTTTGCCAGATGCACACTGTATGTAGCCATGGCATAAAGATGGATTGTAGAGGAATCATATTACTGAATTGGCCCAAACTCTGAGCCACCTCATTTTTCAGGAACACATGTACAAATTGGCAAATTGTACGTTAAAACCAACATGTGGTATTGCAGCCCCTGCACCACCTTACGGAGCTGCTCTGCGCCCCAAGGTGGGGTGATGGCCATCTCCTCCGTGTTCGGCTTGCCAAGGGTGCTGCCCTCCCTGAGTCCAGTGGCCAATTTCGAGGTGATGGCATGGGCTGCATGTGCCTGTGGACAGCCTGAGACTGAACCTATACATCCACCCCTTCATCACATAAGGATATTCTTGCAACAGATCCTCAAATTCTTCTCCCTGATTGCTCCCCTAAGAGACTTCTGTCAGTCTCTGAGCCCTGCGAGGCTAATACTTTGATAGTTTGTAAAAAACTGAGACATTTTGATGGGCTACTCTTTTTTCTTCTTTCTTTCAAGCAAAGGCAAAGGCTTACAGCCCCCACTTCGCAGTTTGCAGGGTACCAGTAGGGAAGGAGCCAAGCGCAGTGGATGGGGCCACAGTCCCGACGCGTCCCTGTTACGGGTGCTCACAATGCCGGTATTCAGGCAGCCCTTTGACTTCTGAAAGGCCTTTTAAGAGGGGAAATTTTTGTGGTTCTTCCTGGAGAATTCCACAAAAAAGACGTTGGCAATGAGAAGAGGAGCCAGGGCTGACATTTCAGTATTTTGTTTATTTCCAGGCAACTCCAGCTAGATTCACCCCATGTCCTTGGGGTTTCAGCCCACCCTGCAACTTCCATCCCCCTTTTAATCTGAGCACGGTCTTTGGCTGCATCCTCAAGCAATCACCATGACAGCCCTGCATCTGCAACAGATCGCCAGATTAATGCTTCATCCCCATCATTTGTCATTGCACAGATGAGTAAATGGCCAAGAAAACTCATTAGGGATTTTTTTCTGGTCGTTGCTGTGCCGTGAGACTGGTTTGTTCTCCCCTGTATGTAGGGAGAGGGGTTTCTGTTGGAGGTACATGAAGCTTTCCTTTTCTCTGGGTTTTTTTTGAGCAAGGGCCCACCATCCTCAGGTAAGGAAATCAGGAGCTGGAGGGCAGCAGGTTGGGTTTTCACTCAGCACCACAAGCGCAACCAGTTATAGCCTGGCTGGGATCTCTACCAAATGCACGAGACCCCGACTGGAAGAAGAAAGTGGGTTTGTGTCGCTTTGGATCGCAGTCTGTAATGAAATCATGTTGGCTGGTGAGGCAGTTATAAAAATGTATTAGCAGGCAGTAAGTGAAGAAAGCAAAGTTTGACAGACAAAATTTCCATATGTTCGAACGGAGTAGCTTGCCAAGGCTTCGTAATTTGCAGTGATTGCATCCAAAACATTAAACTTTATTGTAGGAACAGAATCAAATTGTTTTCCAGACACACTTTTAAAAACCATGTAGCACTACTTTTTTTTTTTCTTCTTTTTGTTCTTTTTTTTCCTCCCCTTTTTAGTAAAGATTGCATGAGAATGGCAGCAGTGTTTCAATTTTTTGGAATTTGCTTCTGATCCTAGTTGAGGTGCCGTGCTATTTTTAAAAAGAGAGGGAGAAGAAGAGAACGTGAAAAAACCAAACCACCACTATTTGGAAATATTTTCATTTCATTGAATCTGTGAGGGGTGTTTTTCCCCCCAAATACTACATGTTCCAGATATTGCTGTGAAATTGCATCGATCTGGGCTGTTACAATCACCAGTGCTTTGTTCCAACTGGAAATCCTAAATGGGTTTAACTTTAATATCTCTAGTCTTGGCACTGGGCTGAAATAGCGAAGCAATTCCTGGCCCTGTGTCGGGGGGACACGTTACAGCCTGCTGATTTGTTCCCAGTGCTCAGGAATCCCAGTGCAGAGAAACTAAATGGGAGATCGTCCCTGATATTTTTTGTTCCACGGTTATTTTAACCAGGGGAGTAATTTAGCAATCCCAATGGCTAAGAGCATGACAAGTGGCAGGTTTTTAATAGGATGGCGGACGCAATTTTTGCTTTTACTATTTTCAGCCAGCGGGATTTGAAGCTGTTCAGGGTTGCTGTAATCCAAAGTACAAGATAGATGACGGCTGTGATGTACCGTGGAGCAGGAGCCAGATGGCAACCAAATTATATGGTATTAGAACACCCTGACTGTTGCCATCATGATTTTTTTTTTTTTTCCTCCAAAAAGCAAATGTCAGTGCCGATGCAGGGTGTGAAGAACCGTGGTGTTTAGGTGAGGTTTGGGGTGCGGAAGAGGGTGGCTCAGACTCCCCCAATATCTTGTTTACCAGTGCAAGCAATATGGCAGTAGCATGTTTTCCTTAAACTGTCTTTTATCATTTTCTGGTTTGTTTTTTTTATTCCCCCATGGTGTGTGTTTAATACTGTCACCTTTCGGGTAAGAGAGTTTCATGCACTTCTTAAAAACGCTGAAAAATAGTTTAGCCTTTTTAGGCACATGGTCTGTGAAAAATAGGTTTCATCCTGACGGATGTATACGTTTCAGATGACGCTTGAAAGAATTTGCAGTCTAAAGCAGGTAAAGGAAATAAACTCAGACATTTGGCTTGTTTACGGGTTCTTATTTAACAAAGGACACAGCAGATGCTGATTGATACTGTGTTATTCAGAACCGCATTTCATTGTAATAAATATTAAAGTGCTTTTCACTTGGACTTTCTCTCGACATACTGGCAATATTCAGGCTGTGCAGCTTAGCCCTATACGGGCTTTCTGTGGGCAGCAGGACCTGTCTTCCACCAAGGGATACTAAAATGGCCACAAAACACATCTAGAACAAAATATAAAGCAACTGTAACGAGCTGTGGATGCTGATTGCCAACGTAGCTGAGAAAAAAGATTCCCGTTTGAAGATTCAGAGGGGAGTCTGTCAGACGAATGATTTCTGAGCAGGCATTTTAGAGTCTTTCAACAACTCAAATAACTGAAAATTCGCTTTGTGTAGCGGAGGGTGACCTACGTGGTAAAGCAGGTTGAGCCTTTCTCTGACTTTGCTCCTGCTCGTTTTCAGCCCAATGGCTTTTTTACAATCGTGCACATGATACAACTAGCTTTGGTTTGATTTAATTGACGTTTTCGGCCACAAAAAAGAGCCAGGATGGGTATGGTAGGCAGTGTTTCAGATTGGGATTTGGATTTATTGCTTGGGCTCTACAGAAGTTTACACAGTATTTCATCAGCTCTTATGAAAATTTTACACTACCAGGCCTTGTTCTGTCCCACTCCACACACTAATTTCCAGGAAAGGTATGGGTTTAATTTATGTTAAGATATTATCAGAAGTTCTGGGTATTTCTGTGGTACTCTGGCTTAAGTTGTATAAAATGCTTCATTAAAAAGGAATATAAAACCCAGCAAGTGTTTGACAAATTTTCAAGGATGGGAGGCAGCTTATTCACAGACTTTGATTTTCACAAGTCCTAAAGCCAAGTGGCTATAGGGTTCATCCAAAACGTGTGCGCGCATCTTCACCGATACTTCTGAACCTTCTTATACTCCTTTTCAGACCTCTTTCCATTAGCTTATCCTTTAATTAATTCCTGCCCCAAATGTTGAAGCTCCAGTGCAGCCTTCCTTCTCTCTGGTTCTCCTTTCCTTGTGATGTGGGGTGGTTTTTCAGCTCTTTTCAAAGAATTGAAAAATTCCCCTGGACCTCCAGGGTCTTCCCCTGGGTTTGTGCCTTGCCTGCCTGGGGACCATTGGCTGCTGAGGGCTGTAAAAGAAAGAGTAACAGGGGGGCTTTCAGCAGACAGTACCGAGAATGAATGAGGATCAGGCACATGGCTTGCAATTAGTCAGTGGCAGTCTTAAATCGTTCATAAATGTTTTCGACAGTCCAGCTAGGAAATCATTGATGCTGCATTCGTCTTGCAAAGATGGTGAAGGAAAATGGCTTCTGCTGGCACAGGGAGGTGATTTTGGTGGCTGGTGGGACAAAAAAACATGTTCTTGTGTCCAAGCCAATGTGGCACCGAGTGTTCTCTTAACAGCGAGATGCTTACCAGCATCTCCTGCCTTCCGGGAGCCCCGAGACTGCGAAACCTGAAGGTGTAAAATGTCCCCCTGGGCTGGCAGGAGGAGAGGTTTGCTTTGCTGCGGTCAGTGACTGGTGGTGTTGGAAGTCTGGAGGGGCAGGTTGGATATAGGTAGGTAAGTGGGTACCGTCTCTTCTCGGGGACTCGTTAAGGCTTTTTTAGGACAGGATATGCTATTCCCAGGTGACAACTCAGATATGTATGTTCCTGTCCACTCAGATAAAGATCAGTCTTTAGGATATCCTTTGTTTGGGGTGTTGTGGTCAAAGGTGTAGGCCTCACACAGCCTCAAAGCCATTTGTACCTCTGAGAAGAAACCAAGATTTGAGTCCAGGTCTCTGCCATGTAAAGCAGGAGCTTATTGGATCCCATAGCTTTTCTATTTAGTCGGTCTTGTCTCTGCAGTAGCCCCCGGGACCATTTGGTACCTATTAGACTTCTGGCTTTCAGAAGCCCATTATCGTACATTTTCACTCGCTAACACGACATATCACGTATATACACGCACGCACAAGTAAAGTAAAGCTGCAGCTTATCAAGCACAAGTGTTAGCTTGATGTTTTCCAAATGGGAGTCTCTTGGGGTTTTTTTAATTTTTTTAATTTAATTTTATATATATAGTCTTGGTGGCATAATGCAAACAAAAAATTTCCCTCATCAAATACAGTGCTGGAACGTTTAATTTGCATCAGTTGGACCACTACAGCTGGCGATCTCTGCCACGTCCACGTGCTGTTGGTTGTGCAATATGCCATGCTGCGGTGGGATGCCCGTTCGTC
>NW_009606491.1:40211-74240 GCF_000690535.1 Cariama cristata | reverse complement strand
AGCATCTTCCCGTGCCAGCACATCCCGCTGCGCTCGCGTGACAGACCCCAGCAAGGGGAATCAAACGAGCTGCTTGTGAGCTCATGCGATTCAAAAGCCTTCTCCACCCTAGGATAAATTTAAAGCACATTCATCATTTTCAAGTGGGAATAAAAATACAGCTCCTGTCTGCAGCATTTTCTGTATAAGTTAAAAAAAAAAAAAAAAGGGAATTTGAAATTCTAAATACCTAACATTTTTAAATACAAGCTATTTTCCTTAGGCATATCTAATGTAACATTCAATCCCAACCCCTTTATCGGCTCTGGTTTAATGGATCAGCTCCCTGGTCAGGTCTGTGAAGGATTTCAAGGTGCTTTGAGCCATGGGCATCAGTTCCCCAGGGAGGGTCCCAGTACAGGGCTGGGATCGGGGCCCAAGGACAAGGCCGTGCTGGGGCAGAAGTGGCAGAGCCCCGGGGTTGGGGCGAGCGCTCTACTGGTGTGGAGGGAGGGAGGTTGGGGGGACTTGGAGGGAGCTGACACTGTCGTGGTTTGTAGTGTCCAGAGGGATTCCTTGCACAGCCTGGGAGTGGAGCTCAGCCCGAGGCACAGAGCTTGACACAGCACGCTGGACTGTTCAGAAACTTTATATCTACAGTAAGATCTTCAGGGCGGTGGCACATCTATAACCTCTGCATCCCACTGCTGGAATTTGATAAACCATTTTCAATGAATTTAGCACAAAATCGGGTGCAGTAGCATTCTCTGTACCCCTGAGGGCCTTCAGGCCAGGCCGGGGGGTCTGCGTGGGGATTACACCACCACCCGCACGTCCACAGCGGAGGGTGAGCGGGTGAAGAAATGACAGACGTCAGCGGTTGCTGAATGATGTCGGTGCTTTTTAAGTGTCTGAGGGTTTTTAAAACTTCAAAGAAACCAAACGGTCTCCACTGGAAGCAGCTAATGTAAATGATGGGCGTGTGATCGTGCCAGGAGATAACACTGAGCAAACCTATAGTTTTTTTACTTCAATCCCCCTGCAGCCCTGCTCGGGGAACTCCTCCTCCGCGACTTCATGGGATTTCTTTTAAAATATGCTATGAAGACATCTAGATTTTGTATGGTGGTTTTCGTTTGCAGTGTGCCGTATGATTTCAGAACAGATTGAATTCAGCTTCTGTGATCCACAGCTGAAATTTTCCACAGCCTACCACATCAGCTGAAATAAATCTGTTGAAGGTGAGGAACGATACCTGTGTGGCTGTTGGAGGGTGTGCTCAGAGCTGCCCTAGCAGGCCCAGGTCGGAAGTCCTGTCCCCTGGATGTAGCTCCCTCCCCATCACTTAGCCCTGACTGGAAGGAATTATGTTCTACAATTCGAAGTTTGCAGCTCAAACACGCAGTGTGACTAACCTCCCCCTGAGTGGGAATCACCTGCTGTCTTTGTGACCACCTTCTGAAAGTTTTTAATTAACAAACCGTATCGGTGGTAAAGTGGGAAGATCCAGCAACTGTCTCTGCCGGCACAAAGTTGCTTCCCTCACTTTTTTTTAATCTTTTTTTTTTATAGATTTATGTGTGTCATCTCCCAATTACAGATCTCATAGGCAGAACGCACCGTATGAGTTGGTCTTTCTAGTAGCATCTTTGCATGAATCTGTGCATAATTGTTATTCTTTTTAGGTGTGCATTCCCTGGATAGCTTGTGCCAAACCGAAAGACAGCAAATAACCTCTCTCTCCACCTCCAAATGTTCCTGAAAAAGCTTCAGGGCTGACTTGGGTTTGGTTGTACATTTTATTATGATTTAGTGCATAAAAAAATGCAAAAAGTAGCACGATCGATATCCGTCTTTTTAAGTGTTAGCATTGCACGGCATACGTGATCTGTTGGGGAGGTGTTTCTTGCACTCCTCCTTAACTTTACGTTGCTTGCAACGCAGCTTTTCCTTGTGAAAAGAGAAAATGTTTTAATTGCCATACAGGATAATCCTATCAGCGATCTGTTTTTTATTTATATGCTTGAGGAGAGTTGAAATAACTTTGCTTTAGATAGCTTTAACACTTCTAAGTGCTAAGATTTTTTTTGTGCTGATTGGGTTGAAGAGGTGAGCAGACATACTATACCTCAATATTAAACAGACATACAATACTGTGTCACGGGGTAGCCGCCTTGGGAAGCGTACCATTCTGTCGGTGGCAGGGCCTTTAATTACAGTGACTTTAAGCAAGAAACTTCATTTCTCCAGCTACCCTTTCCCTAGCTGTAAACTACTTCTCATAAAATTCTCTAAACTCCTTTGGTGGAAAATGCAATGAATGAGCCAGATGCTTTTAACAACAAACCTGTGGGTAATAAACAACCTTGTATTTTTTTCACCTTTTGCTACAAAAAGATTTCTAAGGAAGATTATACAGCAATTTCTGAAGTATAGTTTTACTGTTAGCATTGATGTTAATGTTCTTTCCCTGTGCTGCTTCTTTATAGTACGCTTCGCACCTTATAGACCTCCCGACATCTCTCTGAAGCCGCTGCTCTTCGAGGTGCCCAGCATCACCACCGAGTCTGTCTTCGTTGGCCGGGACTGGGTGTTCCACGAGATAGATGCGCAACTGCAGAGTTCAAACGCCAGCGTCAACCGAGGTGTAGTGATCGTTGGGAACATCGGGTTTGGAAAAACCGCCATCATCTCCAGACTGGTTGCGCTCAGCTGCCACGGCACACGTATGAGACAGATTGCTTCTGATAGCCCACATGCCTCTCCGAAACGTAAGTAGAGCAGTTCGCCAGTCTTCAAAAATCAGAGACCTTTTCCATCGGTTTTTATAATGGTTCTGGCTGAAAAGGTCCCATTCCTCTTCAGGCCCAAGAAATCACCTTAGTCTTTGTTGCCAAGCAAAGGAAGCACCTGTCAGCAATATTTATACTGCTCCTCTTCAAAATCTGCTTTTTGAAGAGTCAGAATTGTCTGTCTCTTATTTCTCTGACTTTGAAATAGCACGGACCTTCTCTGATTGGGAAGACTCCAATTTTAATTGCCGGTATTCTATTATTACAAATCTGTGGTGGTGCATTCTCCTTCCCATACGGTTTGTTTATCTCCGTTTGTCATGGTGTAAATGTTTAAGGTGGGTCACGAGCCCATGTAGGCTTGGCAGCCGGGATTGCTCTACCTCTTGTGGTCCCATCCAATTCACATCGCTCTGTGCTGACATGTTTGCAGGTGGGAATGACAACATTTTAAAATCATTCAACTCTCAGTGAGTGAGTAAGACAGAACTAAAAATACTGGGTTAGGTACCTAAAGGTATCTTTAAGGATCTAGGTCACTGTATCTCAGTGAAAGTGTAGTTAAATCTGTTTACTGGAATGCAGTGCTCTTAGCCATGTCAAAATATCTGAAATGTCACCGAATGTTGGCATGTTGAATAGTGTCACTTGTCAGAGCTAAATGAACAATGCGTAGTGAAAGGCAGGGCTTGTTTCTGTATTTTAACTGCAGCTCTGCAGTGCACCAAGTGTATGTCTGCCCGGTCTGCTTAGAGGGATTGTGGAGATTAAAGAGACTACTGTACTTAACTGTTTCTGGGCTCAAAGGGTGGATGTTTCAAATGAGAAGGTGCCCTGCATCTTTCACGCACAAAGAGCGAAGAGCCTCGGTGACACCTAACACACTGTTGTTCAGTTCGCACACTGGCTTGGCCGTGAAGTTGAAAGCTGAATGATTCCTTAGCGTTAGTTATTGGGAGGAGACCTTCGAAATCAATCAACTAATTTGACTTTATTTCCTAAAGAAATCACAAGTCCTAGTCTAGCTGTAGAAGATAATAATTATTCTGCCAGGTTTTCCGATTTTTTTTTTTCACATGCTGGAAAAAAAAAAAACCTATTCTGCTTAGTAAAATCTGTGTTTAATAATAAATGCTAATCAGGTGACCTGACTATACTACAGCAGTTGCGCTGTTGGCATTAGCAAGCTGGCATAAGTACAGCCTCATGCTCTTAATTCCTGTCTCAGCAAAATAATACAGGTGAAGGTGGTTGCATGTTCAAAATCAATAATGTGCATCATTGCTGACACATTCAGGGTTTAATTATGTAGGCAGTAGTCGTCCTCCTTTGTTGTTTGCCATTAAATGGGTCATTGTTTGCATTATGATTTCAAGTCAAGCTCAAGGGGGCATTGCGGCAATCCATTCAGGAAAATCCTCTGCTAGTACGGACTGCACTTACGAGGACTGTTGCTTTTAAAACGTTCCTAAAAGAAATCAGTAATTAGACATCATCAAGTACTGCTTATCTTAGCATCATTCAAAAATACTCCGTTATGAGTACCTATAAGTGAGAAGAAAAGTGGTTTGAGAATGTTACCCACAAAGGCCAAGTGAACAGACTCTTGTAGCAACTGGTAAAGCCAATTTCTGCTTTGCCAGGCAAAAGAAACAGCTAAAATGCAATAGCAAGCAGTTAAAATTGACAGAGATGATTCCAGTAAAATTCATTATTTGCTTGCAGGCCTTTTCTAGATCCTGGTGCTACTCCTGCTTCTCTCCCTCTGATTACATTACTGGGTTTCAGATGGATATGTCAGCTGTGGCTTTCCATTGATTTATGTTATAAAATAGGCACATAATTCAGAAAAGTCCACTGTCTCCGCTGAAGAAGGACTCGGAAGCAAATTAACCAGCGATTGTTCATAATGAGGGAAAACCTATTGGCAGAACTACGCAGCAGGAGAGCATTGGATTAAAATATACCAAACTTGAAGACAGAACATACCTTTGAGAGAGCACAATTCGCTCAATTACGGTGATTATTTTAAGGTCAATGAAATTGCAGTGGAGAAGATGAATAAGACAAGCTCAATGCTTTATCTTAGCGGTCCTTCCCAAAAGTGCTGCTTCCAAAGGCAGTTTCTTGGGGACCCTCTGGCCTGACTGGATGGTGGCACAGTCTCTTGCTGCCTGAAATCCTAAGTAAAATATTTATGGGAAGTATTTTAACTGCCATGCAGGATCTGCTAGAGAACAGCACCTGCCTAGTCTGTAATAATGATGTCGGTGGTGTTTGTCCTGTAGCAATTCATAACCTCTTTCCTTGGGACAGATGTGGATGCAAACCGAGAGCTGCCCTTAACCCAGCCGCCTTCTGCTCACTCGTCGATCACCAGCGGGAGCTGCCCGGGGACTCCCGAAATGCGCCGGCGCCAGGAAGAGGCCATGCGGAGGCTTGCTTCACAGGTACGGAAACACTCGGCTTGGGATTTTTTTTGGTCCTTGGGAAAATGTCAATTTTAATGGAACCTGTTGGAAGGTCTCCTGCCTTACATCACTTGGTGCGCTGGAAAATGCGTGCGTCCGGATGCTTACTGGGACAGCATAGAGAAGAACTTTTGGAACAAGTTTTATTACCCTAGGAATGTTATTTCTGTAAAAGAAAATTCCAATTACATCAAATATGCTCCCCTTCTACTCTGAGAGTTTTTCTTTCCCAGCCGTTGTACTTTATCCTTACAAACATTATGTATGATATAGCATAATTTCCAGAATAATTGCAATTTTTCATGAGCAGTGAAAACAAAATTGCCAAGTGTTTGACCGGTGTTTCATTTGGAAAGGAGCGGGTATCACACGGTGGGTGAAGGCGCAGACTGTGAGCGTTACTGCTGCGTGTGCGCTTCAGCATTTTTTGGAAAAGTCTACAAAACAGATCGTAGCCTTTTGAGTGATAAACAAATCGTTCGCTGTTATCGCAAGAGCAGATTGTGTGTGATACTATCACTTATGGTAGGTGAGATTTACAGCTTAAATTTTATTGTATTACTGAGATTTAGCCCTACTTCTGTGGTGGTGGGAAGGTGCCATCCTATTGCTTTGAAATCGGAGGAGCTTGCTCCTCCACCACCTTCTGAGAGGCTGTGAGCAGTGAATGCTTTCCTGTTGCCTGCTCCCACTTCGGAGAGGAAAATATCAAGCAAAGTCTTTGTTCTGAATTATTATAAGGACGTGTTTTGTTTGGCTTTTTGTGCCTGATACTGTCTTGTCCTATCTGCTTTTCTGCTGCACCCAGATGGCAAGGCAGAGAGCGTGCGTTATCTGTGTAAATAAATATTAAGACTTGATATTCTCTTCTTCCACGTGGAGTTCTTGAAAGGAATGCAATGGCCAGGTCTGGTTTTGTTCAGGATGCATGAGTCATCGTATTCCTTGTGAATCTTATGCCTGTATTCCTTGTGAATGCTGAAGCATTACAGACTACCAGAAAGGCCAGTAAAGTGTGCTATCTCTGCTTAAAATACCTCATCTGTCTCGACTTTCTTCCCCTGCGTGCTTAAGTAATCCCGCTGGATACGTAACTGATAGATGGATACAGTTTTAGCTTCAGTTTCCTCCTGAAAAAGGTACGGGATATGACTCTTTCAAACTGTGTCACATCCACTGCATAGATCATGCACCGAAGCTTTCTGCATCTCTGATCACTGTAGAAAAGAGCAAGAAACCATCTTTATAGCCAAAAATAAGGTAAAAATAGGTGGTTATATCTTGGCTGCAGACTCCTTTAGGAAAAGACTTTAAAGCCCTGTTCATCCCCTAGCCAAAATTTTTTTTGCAAAGCAAATCCTGTGTTTTGCTGTCAGAACAGAACAAATGAGTTAGGAAGATGTACTACCTCTTGTGCTAGCAGCAGGATTACAGACGTTTAGTATGATTGTTAATCTCCCCGTAAATCTCGGGTACTGTAAATGTAGGCAGATTCCAGAAATAACCGTCACCGGCTTACGGACGTTAGACCTTCATGAAAAGCTCAATGCCAAGGCTGATGAGTTGACCTTAGAGTACTTGGAATCGCTGCTTCTACCCAAATAACTGACACGGCACGCGGAACTTCTGAAAAGCTTCACAGTGTTTAGCAAACAGTTCCTGGGGTGAGTCAGAGCAGCAGTGACACAGCTTGATTCAGCATTCGGAGACCTTGGGTCTGTTCCCAGCTTTGCCATTAGCCTTGTTGGGATCCTCGGAGACCAGCGTCTCATCTGCCTGCCTCTGTTTCCCTGCCTATTAAAAGAAAAGTGATCCATGCGGCTAATGGTGCTTTGATATCTCATGCTGGAAGAAATACGTAACTACCTGTTACTTGGTTTTCTCAATTTGGAAGAGCAGTTGTCTTCCAGGTAGTGCTGCAGTGAGTGCCTGGATGAAGCCAAGCATTGAAATAAAGTGCATACTTAAATCCTGATTCAGAGCTTCATTTCCTACTGCAAAAGGAAATTTTTCTGAAAGTATGGGAGTTTTTTTAGTTTGTTTGATTTACTTATTTATTTCCCCCCCCCCGAACTCCATGTTCCTGTTGATGATTCTTTATCATAAACAACAATTCTGGTTTTATTGCATCAGAGCCTTTTCCAGAACTGCTGTGCGGCACGCTACAAACAGTAAGTTTGATGGATTATCAAGCCTCAGGAAAGGAAATAAAGGCAAATAAAATGGTTTAGGATGTTTGTCAAATTGATAGCTGGAAGTCGTGTGCCTAGTGCACTCTTAGTAACCTCCTGAGTAGTACAACTCGGCATCACTGCTGATGAATACTTGCTGTCAACAGCAGATAAATTGATTTGCTTAGAAAGAACCATGCCGTATGATGTCCTCCTAGATAAAACAAACACTGACTGTTCCACCCCAGCTGTGGTTTTTGAAGTCTCTGTGTGACACTGGGAGAAAAAGGATTACTGACCTGGCAACAGAATTGAAAATCCATTAAAATAACAGTGCTGAGCTCTTTGTTCTGCGTGCGATCGCCGCATTCAGAGACTCGATCGCATGCATCTAATTTGCTTTGGAGAGATCATGAGAATTTGTTGTTCATAAGAGGCTTTGAAGATGCTGAACTCTTAAACAGAGCAAACACACTGAACATCTTGGGAGACAATAGTAAAAGTAGTTGGTCAAAATAATTTAGCTGCCTAATCTGAATGTCTGATGCCACATTCTCCAACAGGTGTTCTTGGGGACAGTTTAAGAAAACCTTCACGTAGATAAGCTAAAGGCTCTCCAAAGGCTTATCTAAAAAAGAAAAGGAGAAAAAGAAAGTGGAATGTCCTTTGGTGCAGGAGGAAGGGAGAGAAGAGCAGCATATTCCTCTGTCAGTAGCTGTGGAATAAAAAAAGAATTGCTGATGGCCTACTTGAAACAGTTGTTGTTCAGCTGGCTGAAGAAAAAAGAGCCCAAGGAAGTGAAGGAAAGACTGACCCGTGGTTGAGTCTGGTTGGAAAAGTATTTCTTGGACATGTGTGGTTTTTAGTTGCATTAAGACTGGAGTCAGAATTGAAGTAGAGAAGAAAGTGTTGACAGTGATGGACAACCACAATTGTCAGGAATATTTTAGAAGATACGCGAAGCATATGTGAGGAGCTAGATAAAGCTACGTGCAGATGTTCCACCTCTGCTTGCACCGAGCAGAGCAGGATGTTCTCAGGTTGTGCTGTGGTCGCTGTGCTAGAGAAATGCAGGTCATTATGAAAGCAGATTAATAATATACTTACAGGCTTAAGTAATGGTTGGCGCAGGCTCCAGAATGCTAGTGGGAAGCACGCCGTCCCTCTCACCCACTCCATTCCTTCTGAAAATGTCACTTATCCCAAAACTCAGAAGTTGTGTGTTTATGATGACAGAAATGAAAGGTGAACAGTTGCTTTTCCTCCTCTGGATTATTCAGGGTTGTACTTTTCTGCCTCTTTTTCGTGCAGTAAGTTCTTGGGGGCAAGGGTTGCTTTTAGCTCTTGTTGTCAGAGATGAACAAATTGTTAATTTTAGAAGTAACTAACTTGAGGACTGCCTAGCAGGAGCTCCGCTCAGTCTTGCCATGCTGGAAAAGAGCGTTATTTTGTTGTATTCGTAGGGAGCAGTTTGAAGTCGTCCATGAGTTCTGGTTCAGTGTTCATCAGCAAACTAATGGAGAAGAAAAAGGCTTAGAAATGAGGCAATTTAGAAAACCAGCGTCGGGTGTGATTTTTGTCCTCATAAGCTGCACTAGGAAAACTGTATCCAGCTGGTTTAGAAGTTATCTGAGGTTGTCCTCCCTGGTGGGTCCTAGGAGGAGAAAACCATCAAAAACTGAGGGCCACCTTCCCTTCCTCCCAGACCCTGGCGGGCAGCTGTTGGGGTTTCTCGTGCCTCGGTCCCTGTCTTTGGTCAGCAATGGAGTCTTTTGCAGTATGAGTACCGATGAGGGTAGGAAGGGTTGGATACCTGTCAGGGTTTGCAGTAGTTTTTCCTGAAAGAATGAGAGAAAACAAGGAGCTTAAAATTGAGATTGCTCTGTTTTGTCATTTCTCGTCCCACCAGCCCATCTCACTCAGATTTTGGAAGTGGAAGCAGGGTCTTCCTGCCTTGAGAGATTAGTGGAGAAAATACTGCAAGTACAATACTGCCTTTGTGTAATTTACCTGGAGCATCACCCCAGTCTGCTCTGGCTATCCTGTTCCAGCTCCTAGTGATCATTTTGGGTATGTCAAGGAAGGGTATTTTTAAAAGGGAAAGTTCAAAGTCTTTCTGTCATGCCAGGGTCACGTTCAAGGTTGTGGTTGGCATTGTGTCGAAGGCTGTTATTTAGATGGGGATAAACAAGCGTGCCAGGAAACTTGAGGCATCAAGAGGTAAATGCCTTGCCTTCCATTTACTTGCGAGGAAAATATTCGGTATACGGCAACGTTAATAGCTTCTTAGCAGAGATTTCTGTGAATCAGTTTCCTAATTTTAAGGGTAACGTTAATCCTTTTTCTGGGAACTGAGCTGGCACAATCCCCTTTTTTCCCCTTTCACTCATGGGCTTCTCCTTCCTCTGAGGAGGAGCGGAGGCGGCAGCTGCTGATGGACTTCCCACCGGTCGTGGTGAGGAGCGTGAGGACATGTGTCAGACCCCAGCTCTCAGCAATGGACTTTAGAGCGGTCCTTGCTGAAGAGGTTTCTCAGCAGCTTTTCCTCCATCCCCTGTCTCGGTAGGGGTTTGTACCATAGCCTGGAGTAGAGAGGCTCGCAGGGAAGGACGAGAGCGGTTATCTTGCCAGATCTGGCAAATTCTCAGAAGTCATGAATAAAACTACTCACATTGCAACACCCATCTTGACACTTGCAAATAAAACATAAGCATTTCTGGCAAAACTGCTTGGTTAGTCTTTTGTTTTAATATATATGCATATATTATGGAAATAAGTTTGCAGGATTGCTGAATTTATTTCAAGTCTGCCCTCCGACAATGAACAGGCTGCCAGTTTTTCTGCAATGCCAACGAGTCAAGCTAGACTTGGCTCCTTGGCTGCAATAGATGCTACCAGCTTTCCTGGTGAGCTAGCCACATATAGCTGAATGCATAGCTTCGTGTAACTGTAAACCCATCTACTGCTGTTTAGTGCTTGTAAACATATTGCCTGATATCACGGAACGACTCTAAGGTGAAAATGGAAAAAAAAAAGTTGTGAATATGAACAGTAAGGATTTTAACCCTAAGATCCCATAAAAAGGCAGCACTCCACACCTCTCGCATGTTGCACCTTTTTTCTGCCTTTTTACTGTTTAATCTTTTATCCATTAAAATGCTCCTCGAGTTTACTTCCTCTGGCCGGGGCAGATGAGTGACCATCGCTAAGTCACCGTGTGGCTCTCCTCGCAGTGCCGCCTTGCTGTCTCCAGATGATGCTGGGCAATGTATAACGTGGGCTGATGCATCTCAGCTGGAGCATGACCTTGGAATCATAGAATCGTTTAGGTTGGAAAAGACCCTTAAGATCATCAAGTCCAACCATAAACCTAGCACTGCCAAGCCTACCACTAAACCATGTCCGTAAGGGCCACTTCTACACGTCTTCTAAATACCTCCAGGGATGGTGACGCAACCTTGCTTGTCCAGAGCTGGTCCTTCACCTCAGAGAAATGAAATGAGAGGCTTTCCCACCAACCCTAACCTGTGCTGAAAAATACTGACCCACAAGTACGTGTCCTAGGTGACCTTTGCCTTTCAGCAAACCAGCGCCGTTCAGAGGTACGGTAGCCCAAGGTGAGATCAATTCAGCTCAAAGGAAGAAGCCTGAACTGTGTCCCCTCTGGTTAGGGTCGCTTTCCTCATTTTCCCTGAAGGTTTTATCCTTTACTTGCAGAGGGTTTTTAATGGATTGGCTACGTGGTTTTAAATAAGCTATTGAACAGCTAAATTCGGTGGGTTTCTGGATGCTGTGTGGTTGCTTGTGATAGCAGCACTTAAACAAATGGACCTGAAAGCCAGCTCTGCTGTGCTAATGGGTCGTACCCTATGTAGAGCAGCTGGTGGAGGAGCTGTATGTCCATTGCATTAACGCACTCAGCTGATGCTGAGCACGGCTGGTGGCTTCAGAAGCTCCTCTCCCCATCCTCCAAGCCATAAGCCAAAGTGTCATTATGGTTGCCGCAGGCATATAAAAAGAAAGGGAATACTCCTACCTTACGTAGAGGTGGAGGGATTCATTACTTCTGAGCCTTGATGCCCTGCGACACTAATGAGTTTCAGAGGGCATTTACTGGCATACTCAGCTATGTAAAAGTAATGAACCTTCCCAATAAACTGGGTCACCACATACATGCACAGTCATGTGCAATGGATAAAATACAGCACCGCTAGTTTCCATTTAGGTTATTGCAACCAACGTTATGCCTGGCAAATGGTATTGTGGCAGGTAAAAGCATTATTTTGGCAGGTGAAAGCATTACACTGAATTTATTTCAAGCTATTTTGTATGGGTCAAGAAAGATAAACCTTATTAGGTGCAGGAACACAATTAAAATACAACGTTGAAGCCCTTTAAGAGCACTGGAGGAACTGGGGTGTTGCTGCGAGCTCCGGGGTCTGTGAGGTTGGTCCTTTTAGGGGGGGTTGGCAGAACGGCCTCCTTGGACGACACACTTACAGAAGGAAGCCGAGACACATCACACCAGAGGTGTGTGATGTCAAAGGAGTGCTTCTTAAACGGAGGATATTCTTTTTCACAAATAGTACCAGAGAACTGCTTAAAATTGGCCTGTCCTATTAAGTAAAAATAACTTCTTTCCCTTGAGCCATCTTCAGCCCTTCTTTCTCCTTTGATGTTCACGCTGTCCTTCCAGCCTTTCTCCTATTACTCTTATCTCCTGCCTCTCCTGACGTGTCATTTTCTCCCCTTCTCTCTTCTTTTCCTCCCTTCACAATTCAGTCTCTTCTCTCCCTCTGTACTTTATAGCTTTTGTGCTTCACTTTTTCCCACGTTCTGTGCCCTCTCTAGCCTCTTCCTCCTGCTGCATTCACGCGGTTCTTCCCCTCCTCTCCCACTGGCATTTTCCGTTATCCTTGGAAGAGCTTTTTTGTTTTTAACACACCCATGTCTTCCTTTTTCTTCAGCAGCTGTTTTCCTAGGTCCTGACCTATATGAGGAAATCGCCCTTTTTTTTTTTTTCTGAGTTCATGGAATTCTTCCATATCTGCTGAGCTGAGCCCAAGCCAGATGAAGTCAGTAGCTTGGCCTTGGAGATCTGGAGTGCAGTTTGCATGGCTGTGATTTAGAAATGCATTTTGGTGTGGGGAGGAGAGCTGCAGGAAAGATGTATGGTGTCTGCGTGTCAGGATGGGACACGGTTACCGAGTCCTGCATCCAAGAAAGGGGTGGGTGAAGGAGTGGACCCAAGTGGAGGGACAGCAGAAAGGGTGGTAGGGAGGTGAAGGTTACGCGAGGCTGGATGAAGGGAGAAATGGGAAGTGGTTGTGGCAGAAAGGAGAGAGTAGGATGGCTGGGGTTGAAAGGGTTGGGAGAAGAGAGTCGTGAAGGTCTTACTGGATTTAACACCTAAAGAGAATATGAATAGTGTCTTTCGTAATTCTGCTTTAGCAGTTAAGAAGATTAAGTTTGTGTCATTTCTGAGTAAATCAGAGTTTTGGTGCTCCTTGAACCCACTTCAGGAGAGAATTGGGGTCGTGTTGAACATTGGCCATGGTCTGTAGAGGCGATGCCCTGCCTTCGCCACGTCTGGTGTTTCTCAAGCCTTATAATGCATAATTAATGTTTAAAAAAATTGGCTATGGAAAAACTCATGATAAATGTACTACTTTGGTGTGTAGCCAGCTAGACTCTCCAAATCGTTTTAGGAGAGAAGGTAATTATTGGAAGTAAAATATGCATCATACAAGTGTGAATTATTTTGAAGCTTCCTTTCAAGCGGGAAAGCACATTACACAAGTTTGTAACTTTTAGCATTTGGTATTTAACAGAAGGAACATAATGCCTTGGTTGCTCAGCAAGGAGTCACTCGACTTGAAACTGTATTCTCAGCCCTTACAAAAGTGACATAAACAGATATTTTGAACAGTTCTCTTGATCTGGGTGTTAGTTTTCCTATCCCTTGTTTTAATCCACTTCTCTTGCATTAGGGCTGCTTATGGACTTTGTATACTGAATGTTTGCAATCCACTGATTTAAATTTAATCAAACTTTAGGGCAAGGAGCTTTTCAGCTTCCAACTTTGTAAACAAATCTGATAGCTGAAATAAAGGTTTAAAAGTTTTGGAGGTCCATTTTAGTGTTTATAGTGTTTAGTGCTATGTGATGACAAAGTTCCGATTGAAACTGTGATTAGAAAAGTTATGCCTTAAATTGTATCAGACAAAAATAAATGTTTACTGGTCACGACATCCAGGCATGCCCATACCTTTGGATGAGCATACTGTTCCCTGGTAATTGCATTTATTGTAACACAGTTTCTAGATAAAATTAAATGTTTAATTCAAGCATTTTGTTTATGAAGAGAGATGGTTGGAACTTTTTCAAGCAGTATTTTAAAGCAAAGTAGTTTGATTTAAGGAAAACGAAGCTTTTATTGAGAGCACACCTTTTTCAATGAAAAGTTCATTTCTGGGCTATACAAGTTTTTTTTTTTTTCTTGGATGTACTTCTTGGCTTGTCCAGTCGAGCAAAAGGAGGAGAGACTAACAACACCCCAGAATTACAGCTGGCATAAGGAGCAGTCATTTCGGATGCAGAGCAAGGTCTGGACATGGTCTCCGGTATCTTAGAAGAGAGTCTTAAGCAGTAGAGATGGTAATCTATCCCTCTTGCTGGATCCTTGAGCAATTAATAAATTATATAAAGTGAAATAACTGGAAAGAGACCTTCCCCAGAGCATTAGTAGCCAGGTATTAAAGGCATTCACTGAATATGGGGGAGGAAGAACAGGGTTTGAACCTGTTTGAGGATGAACCCCATCAAGACCAACCCATTGGTTCTCCTGAAGTCTCTTTCATTCACTTTTCATACTAACCCCGGTCTCATTCCCAAGGGTGGAACAGCGAAACACTTGGAAACCTTGAAAAGCTTTACAGGATGAGAAAACTGTTTCCCACCCAACTCTGGTTGTGTAGGTGAGGAGCCTGATTTTTCACCAGGCTCAGCTTGCAGCACTGGCTTTTGGCAGTCTCTCTTTGATTTGAAGATAGAGAAAATGTCACGGAGAATAAATAACATCAAGATGAAATTTTGGCGCCGTTGTGTTTCTGAGAACATCGCAATGCCTTTCCTTTGGTTGCCCTTCCAAAATCTTCATTGCCTACTGGTTTAGCTTCAGATCCACCTATTAAACGATGCTTTTTTCCTACTGCTTAAGGCTTAGTCAATATACTGGTAAATCCAGCACAAGGATCACGAATGTATGTGAAAGGGCTTAAATTGAGTTGTAAGTGCATATATGTCCCAGTACCTAGCAGTGACCCTTCCCTTCATGGGTACTAGGTATGTGCCCTTTTCCGTGACATGGCTCTTTAGATTCCTGGAAGACGTTAATTGGCCTCTCATAAAAAGGAGACGTTATTTTTGTGTCTGCACACCTATTGTGTAGGAAATAAGAGCGCTGCGTACAGCAGTTTGGTTTCTGGTACTGGGAACCTGATATCAGGGGAACGGCCACTTAAGAACTTTATGCTGTGGAATCCACAAGTTATAATCCCCAAATAAAGAGGATTGTTGAAAAGAAATCACTACCTTTATTATTGCTTTACCCAGTGCTGTTCTCTAAGGGAATACATTATATTTTAACTGGCTGGTAGGAAAAATCCTGTTAGGAATTTGGAGGTATCCATTACAGCTTAAGCACATGTATTAGGGCTTGATGCTTGAAATAACAACCTAGCTTTATCATCACTGTATGCATCACACCTCATTTTGACTGTGAAAGAAAATCATTGCATTATACCCTATTGGTAATTTCATATATTTCTACTTAAAATTAAAAGCCAGCGCTGAGCCAGCAATGTGTGAGGACCCCACAGCCTGAGGTTTGATTTCTCGGTACCCTCCTTTGCAGTGGCAGAGCTGAGAGGCTGGGTACGCCATCCCGTCCCCCTTGGAACCTGCTGTGAACCCAGGGCTGGTTATTGCAGGTGGAAAGCCAGAAAGCCTTAATCACGGCCAACAGCCACGGGCCGTGTTTCATCCGAGCTCACGCAGCATCCAGAGAGGCCACAGAAATCTCATGTGCGTGGTGTCCTCCGTTATATTGTCCTTTCCAAGTTCAGAAATGTGCTTTATGTTGCAATGCTTGTACTCTGTGCTCCAGGGCAATGGTGGGTTTGGTGCAAAACTGAGCCCACCTGCCTTGCCAGGGTATTTTTGGATACTATCAGTGACATTTGAAAAGAAAACCCAGTGAATGGGAGCTGGAGAAAAGCTTTTTGACCTGGCAGAGACTCGCATCACGTGGGCAGGCGATGCCAGGAGGCGGCTGGTGCCAGGCAGGGAGCGGGGGCAGCTGGGCAATGGAGCGGTACTGGAGCAGCCTGCCGAGTGCTTTACAAGCAGAGGGAGATTTTTGTGGGCCTTGCTTTATGTTGCAAAAGAAAACAGGAAAGTTGGCAGATTGGACTGAGAAGAGATCCCTGGGTTTCTGCTTATTTTAGTAAGTGGGCAGAATTTAGTGGGCTCTAGCAGAGTTTGAAGAGCTGGGAAAATCAGGTGACCTGGGAAAAGAGGAAGTTTTACTTTTGTTTTGTTTTGTTTTTAATTGAATTGACTTTCTGAATGAAGAGTGGGATCACGGAGGATGAGTGATAGTAAGCCTGACATTCCCCGCCGTTCACGGGAATCTGTCGTTTGCAGATGCTACCTTGCTGTAAGGTACTCAGCCTGTGCTCTCTGCCTGCTTCTGCAGAGCTTGACATTTGAAAACAGTAAATAAAAAATAAGTTTGAGAAAACAATCACAAGTTATTACTGACGCCAAGTCCTTAAACAGAGCTTGGAGCACAATCCTATCGTTCCCTGCTCAGCGCAACGCTTGAGATGTGTCAGTTACTGTCACTGTCCATCTCTCTGAGCAGCTACAGCTTAATTTCATTTATTCCTCAAGTGGCAGGTCCAGTCATTTTTCAGGATCAGTGCCTGTTTTTACCAACTGATTCGTCTGGATTCTTGTCACAGGTAGTTAACACTCGGTACTCTTAAAGACTTCGCCTGCCAGAATACATCAAACTCACCAAACGAAAAACGCTGCTTTTAACAACTTGCCCGACTCGTGTCTGATGAAGCTGCATTTTTTTGTTTTGTTTTGTTCTTTGTTTTCTCTCTGCCAGGTTGTCGCTTATCACTACTGCCAGGCTGATAATGCCTACACCTGCCTGGTGCCGGAGTTTGTGCACAACGTGGCCGCCCTGCTCTGCCGCTCGCCGCAGTTCGTTGCCTACCGGGAGCAGCTCCTGCGAGAGCCCCACCTGCAGAGCATGCTCAGCCTGCGGTCCTGCGTGCAGGACCCCATGGCCTCCTTCCGCAGGGGAATCCTGGAGCCCTTGGAAAATCTGCACAAAGGTATTGTAACGACACTCCCTATGCTTTCCTTGAGCTCCCACACACCTTTTTTTTTTTTTTTTTTTAATTATTAGTTTAAAAATGCTACTTAGTCACATCTGGGCTTTTAAACGAAGCAATAGATTAATCCTTCTGCATCGTATCTTGAGAGCTGCAGGGAAGAGGTGGGATCTGGAGAAGGTGAGAATATGCCGTTGTGCTTGTTTGGAAGTGAGGGGTTAACCACCCCTCTCCTCCCGATGTGTGTCTCAGGGCCGTAGGTGAAACGCTAATGACAGCGTGCTTTTGGCTTTCTCTTTTCTTGCTTTCCTCCACATCCTAAACGTGTCCTCGCAGTTCTGAAGGTGAAAACAAGCAACAGTTTCCATGCACAGCGCTGCTTATGACAGTGCGTTCTGGTTTATTTGTTCAGAGGGTGAATGTTTTTCCCTTTCCCTGCCTTTATTTAGTGGGCTTTTGAGAATTTGAAGCCTTCACCAAAAGAGCTGATACCATAAAAGTCTGTAGATAACCCTGTGTAAAGCTTCTAGGGGAACTGGTAACAAACCTTAACCTGATTACGGACTTGGGAGCTTTTTCTAACGCAGCATTGGCATTGGTTTTGTCTCCTTTTCGTTCTTCCCTCTGCAAGATACAACTAATTTGTTGTGACAATCGCTGAATTTAAGATCTTTGCTCGTTGCCATGAAAACTGTCAGAGCGTTGCAGAGTTCAGGACTCTGTTGTCCTGCAAAACGATGTTTATTAAAATGGCATGCTGCAAGTTGGCTACAAAAATAGTTCAGGTAATTTTCTGTTACCACCCCATGTATGACAGTGTAGGAGCCAACGTGAAATAGTTGCAGCTTCTACCAGGTTCCAAGCCCTTTTGTTCAAATCAGCTCTTCAAAACACGGTGTCCAAACTGTGAGCAGCAGCACCTGGGTCCAACACGCGTGGTTCCACCAGGCACAAAGCACAAGGAGAGCCAGCACAGCTCGACAGCAGTTGCTTTTCCTGGCATGGAGAAATGTCACTGTAGGAGTAGCATGGCTACTCTTTCCTACCGACACTAAAAAAAAAAAAAAAAAAAAGATACATTTAGGAACTGCTGCTTTAAAGGAAAATAATTTGTCGTTATTACAGTAACTCCTTGGCAGGTATTCTAGCTCTCGAATTTAGAGCATTTTGGAGGATGCTTATTTTTCTTGCCAAGCAGGTTGACCCCCATCCGGTCCTAAATTCTAGGGAGTGGAAAAATGTTATATAAAGTGCTTTTTTTTTTTTTTCTTCTTCCCCCCGTCTTGGGCTTTGCACTCGACACAGCTCCAGTGGAGCCAGTGATCAGGACTCCCATCTTTCAGCCTTGCTGATCGAGAGTGCTGGCAAGCTAATTTGCACCGAGTGTTTTGTAACAAAATGAGCAGTGTCTGGAAATTGGTTTAAAAATATATAACGTTTAAGACTCTGTAAATATATCAGCAGGTCTTTTACAAGGTGCTGTTGAAGCTTTAATGCTACTGGGAGAAAATTATTGCGCAGCCGTTAATGGTGAACGTCACTGAGAAAGTTAGATTTGTGTTTCTCAGATATATATGTATATTTAATCTCAAGGAATCTAAATAATATATAGGAGAACAAAGTTCTGATTCTTCCCCTACTGCCTGCTTTCTCCTCTCTCCCTCAGGCTTTATGAGAAACATGAGATGTGGGTATAAAATTCAAGCACTATATTCACTCCAAGATTTCAGAGTCATAAAGTCTGTTTTCTAGTGTACCCAATAATCTTACTGAGAAGTTAACTGAAAAAGGATCTATGGTAATTTTAATGCAAAATATGTGTTTTTCATGTGGATATTATCAGTATGTTAGGGAATAAATGCAACTTGGTAACATAAGGCAAGGACAAGACGCTCAGCAGTACCGAGCGCAAGGTGTTTACGCATCTCTGTTCTCCCTGGAACACCACAGAGACGGCTCATGTCATCGATGAACATTTTGTACTGGGTTTTTATAGAAAATTTCCTGATGCAATTTAAAGTCAAAGAGAAAAGCTCTCCTGCTATTGGGAATACTGAACTTTTTGATAGCGGAATTTATCCATAGTACTTTACAAAGGAGAGCAAACTTCATACGGGTCGGAATCTGTAGTACATATTAATAGCATGTGAAAACAATAGACTCAGATGTCCCGTTTCCCACCCGTTTTGAGTTTATTAGGCAAGATTACCTTTTGGAAGGTACCGTTTGAGCTTAAGATACAAGTCCAAAAGAATCTATGTCATTAGTTATAAAGCTCTACTCAGCTCTCAGCGTCTGATGTAGAAACACTGACTTCATTGTCTACATCAGTCTGATGACTGTATTCACCAGCAGCAAAAAAATCCTGTTTAGAAAGTCCGTGGTTTGCTTTTTGTAGGATCTTTTTTATTTCCCCCGACTTGTTTATAAAAGAGGCTTTGGCTACAGACTTGTGATCAAACTCCTTTACAATACTGGAAGTTCAGAGTTGTTTTGAACAGTCTCTGCTGAAGTCTCTGAACCTCCAAAATGTTGAGTGACCTTCCCCATGCGTGCAGACTGATGGTTTACTCTCCTCAAATAATTGTTTTACCTGGGAATCAGGCTTGGTTTTGTTTCAAAATGCTTGATCAGACCTTCGTTGATCAAGAAGCCAACGCCCAAAGTGGAGATGTCAAAATTGGAAGGATCTAGTGGTGTTGGGGAGGTGAACCTTCATTTAGCAGTTGCAAAAATTAAGACAGGCTGACATCAGGATGAGGGATCTATAACAAAACAATAGAGAACCGCTAATAATGTGTTTATTAAAACTTCTCAGAAAGATACTGAGTCACATCAAATAAGATTGGACTTTGTGAAGAGGTGATTTTTTAAAAGATGATCAGCGATTTCATCTGAGGGATGTCACAGTTGTGTGTGTCATAACTAAAATACATATTTTTTAAGAACTGAAATTGTGTATGTGTGAGCCTACCTCTGTGTATGTATGCAATTAATGTATCATAAGAAAAATGCTGCTGCTGTGTCTTTTTCCTTCTTTAGCAGTATCTGATGATGCTTTAAAACACTGTAGTGACTTTGCAGTACTTTACAGTCGTGTGTCTAGCCTTTCAAATAAATGTTTTCTATCTTTCTCTCAGAGAGGAAAATCCCTGATGAAGATTTCATTATTTTAATTGATGGTTTAAATGAGGCGGAATTTCACAAACCAGATTATGGGGACACCATAGTATCATTCCTGAGCAAAATGATTGGAAAATTCCCTTCCTGGCTGAAGCTGGTAGTGACAGTTAGGACAAGTCTACAGGTATGTTGAGACCGAGAATTGTGATAGACTGTGTCGTTGTCGTAATGGGCTTGGGTAAAGATCTTAGTGGATATCTGAATTTGCTTAAGACCATTTATTTCAGGTTATCCTTTTGGCTTTTTTGTACTTGGATTTACGTTCATGTCCCCAAACTCACTGTACAGATTTGAATGGATCTCATCCAGCATCACTTACTCATGTCAATAAATGTTCATCAGCAAATAGGTTAGACGATTTGAGTGAGACAACGCACATGCCGACAGGCTACTTGCTCGCCGAGCATCTCAGGAGGGTAGGGCCAGATGTCTGTCAGCCTGTGCTGCTCAAGAACATTCTCTCCTCTACGTGGAAAGGCAAAGAAATTTGTATCTTCTTACCCCTCTGCGTGATCCAGAGTGTGAGGATGTGATTGTTTCAGTCTGGAGGAGTCAATGTTGGGCCAAGACATTACTCAGCTCAAAGACTGTCTTGAGCAGGTGCTGAAGCTCTAAGCTGAATGTTGTTTGGGTTATTCTTAAGTATTTTTATTTTAGTTTGCAGCTGGGCCGGTTTTTACCTTCAGCCTGCTCTCAGCTGCTCATCACCACCCTCTTGGCGTAAGGATTAAGCTGACCTTGGTTTGTTGGCTCTACTGCTCGTCTGAATGGAGCAAGCTGGGAAGCAAACACAACGACGCAGTTAGGGCAGATCTCTTCTTTCAACTGCTTCACTGTAGAGCTGGTTGATTTGCAGCATCACTTGTGGGAACACTCACACCGAGCATCGGAGCCAGGAGCCCGAAGGAGACAGATGTCAGAGGGACAGGACACGCGTTTGGGAGCCAGCTCAGAGCTGCTTTTCAGCTGACCCAGCTGCTCCGGGCAGAAAGGCGTGTCTGCAGCTCTACGTTTCTTGTTTTTTCATTATTAGCCATTTTTTCATTAGCACAGAGCTGTGGAGTTCATTTTTACTGAGCTCCGTTAAGCAGTTTTACTGAGATTTGCTAATATTTACGGAGATCCACAGGTTGGTTTACCGTGGTCCTCCTGGCAGGGAGCTGAGTGCTGGTTCCAGCTCCATCAAGGCCGCCAGCTGCTGCGCGCTGCCTTTGTAGCTGGGAACGGCAGCTGCTCCCCAAGACACCGGGAGAGCACAGGCTATCTGCTGCTTTGTGCTGGAGTTCTTTTTTTGCTCAGTAATGGAGTAGATTAAACATCATTTGGAAGAAATCTTTTCGTAATTGTAGGTAAATGGCATCCCTATGACTTGAGTTCCTCATTTAATTAAGGCTTTTGCAGCCCTACGGTCTTCACTGCAAGCTTTAATTTTGCACTGTGCTCACCCTCTTTATTTTATTGGAGAGCTGATGGCTTCTCCTGAATCTGCCTTGTCCAGCTCCGATGCATCATTTTTCCTCTCCTCACGGTGACTCAGAGCCTGTGACGCAAGAATTCCTTTGGAAAGGCCTCTGATGATCTTTGGTTTATGTTGCATAAGCATCATCAGTGAGCTCAGCAGATGAGAGAATCCTTGGCCACAGTATCCTGCAGCAGAAAGGCGTATTTACTTTGCAGTGGAAAATACTTGCTGTTGTCTGCCCTGGTGTTTCCATGCATCTCCCTGTTGATAGCAGCTGCGTGATACGGGAGCATGCTCCCGGGGAGGTACTTGGGTTCAGCTTCAGCAAAATTTCTTCTGGCCACAGATCCATCGTCTGGTTGTCCGTTCCCTCTGACACGACAGCAGAAGGGATGGCATGTCGATACGTGGTTGGGATGGGGTAGGAATAACAAGGGCACTGCTCTATGTGAATTTTCCAGCCCTTTCCATGGATGCGGTATTAGGAAGAATGATGTCCTTCATTTTTATTTCAGTCATGTTTCACACACGACCTGCTTGATTTTTAGATGAGGTTGTGAGGTCCTGAGGGCACAAACTGCCATCTTGTGTGCTTGCCCTGATGGAAGATGTCGTAAAGGAGTCTCAAAGGTGTTGTTGGAATATGAATTAAGTTTACGTAATGAATAATAAACACTGCCAGCATGAGTATCCTTTTTTCTTTCTTTCTTTCTTTCTTTCTTTGTAGGAAATAATTAAGCTGTTGCCCTTCCACAGAATATTTTTGGATAGACTGGAAGAGAATGAAGCCATAGACCAAGACCTGCAGGCATATATCCTTCATCGGATACACAGCAGCTCGGAGATCCAGAACAACATCTCGCTTAATGGCAAAATGGACAACACTACGTTTGGCAAACTCAGTTCTCACCTCAAGACCTTGAGCCAAGGGTCCTATCTATACCTAAAACTCACTTTTGATCTCATAGAGAAAGGATACCTAGTACTAAAAAGCTCCAGCTACAAAGTAGTCCCAGTGTCTCTGTCAGAAGTTTACCTGTTGCAGTGCAATATGAAGTTCCCAACGCAGTCTTCCTTTGATCGGGTTATGCCTCTCTTGAATGTGGCAGTGGCATCTCTGCATCCATTAACAGATGAACATATTTTTCAGGCCATTAATGCAGGTAACATTGAGGGCACTTTGGAGTGGGATGACTTTCAGCAGAGGATGGAGAACCTTTCTATGTTTCTTATCAAACGTAGAGATATGACGCGAATGTTTGTTCATCCCTCTTTCCGAGAATGGCTTATTTGGAGAGAAGAAGGTGAAAAGACCAAGTTTCTTTGTGATCCTAGGTAAGCAAACGCTCTGAGAAATCAGAGCTTACAAATGTGTTCGTCTCCTACTGTTATCTGAGTCATTTCATTTTTGAGGTTGCACATGGACGCGGTTACCTGACTTTGGTCTGTCTACACTGTTGATCTCTACATCTGTACTAGTCACCTTAGATCTTTATGTTGTTCATGGAAAGAAGTAAGCACGCCCTGGGCACACAACTGACCTGGCAAACCTAAAAGTCATCTTCGGAATGAGATGAACTGTTCCTCAGAAGACCCCACGTTGACTAGCTCCCGTACAGGCGTCACCAGGGGTGTCTGTGTTTTGGCAGATTACTCCTGCCAGCTCAGTGCAGGGAAGGGGAATCATCCTCCCTTTCTCCAAAGGTATCGAAAGCACATGAAGCAGAGGATAAGGAGATGAAAGATGAGTAGTGTGGATACGTCTTTTGCAGTTGGCTTCTTCTTGAAGTTGTGTTCCTTGCAGTCCTACTAAATGTCTTTTTGAAAACACAATAAGGAGCAGAATCAGGCTGTAGCAATTTTGGACTGTAAATGCATCCATCATCTCCATCCTGATAGCAGCTGAGTTCCTGGCTTAGCTCTCAGGGAACAGAATTTAATCAAGGTTAGATTTGTATTCTCTAAACCCAATGATCACTATTAACAACGCTATCTTTGTTTCTACTGAAGAGTGGAAACAGACGCTCTGACTGTAGTTCTAGTAGTTTATCCCCATAAGCTTTGCTCCATTTTGTCTGCCCGTTTCTTAAAATATGATTATAAAAATCACGGAAACACTCGATTCAAGGCTGTGTCAGTGCATCTCCCAGACCCTCTGGTCAGTCTGAAGAAAATATGATGGTATCTGCTGGAGCTGAATAACCACCTGGCTGATTAAAGCAGTTATAGCTGTTAGCAGTGTCAGAGTAATTTACCACTTTAAATTTTGTGGTAAACAGGCTGCAGTAGAAAAATACTGTATAGCACCTCCCAACAGGCATCTTCTCTCTTTTAGAAGGTTCTGTACAATAGTCCTAATCGAGCGAACCCTTTGTAAAGCGTCTCACAGCAGCAGGTGTCTTTATATCAATCAATGTTAGTTATTTAATATCCTTCCTCGGAGTCATTAAGTGCTTGTCAGAGCATAATGCTTTTCCACCCTGTTTGCAATGCCTGTGTGGTGCTTACACCCATGGAGCCAAGAGCTTTCTCCCTCCCAGTTGCTCCCACCTGGAGCTACTAGTTTTGTCTGGCCCCTGTGTTTTTGGCTCACCTGACTGTAAGAGAGCTTGTTGTCAGCCGGGCAAGGGGACGGCAGCCAGCATGCCTGGCAATTATCGCTGATCGCACAGCGCTCGTGATAACGAACTGTAGCAGGAGCAACTCGGAAAAATCACTGCTTTCCTTCGTTACCGTGAAAATGAAATCAAGGTGCAGGATGCTTACCTGGTGGGTCAGGCATCCGTGTGTGTTGGGTGCTGGGTGTGGTAGCAATGCACGAGTCCAGAAATACTCCTCTTCAGTCTCACAACGATGGGTAAGGGCGTTCTCAGAATACCAAATTGAGAATGGAACTCGAACGTGGAACATTTTAGGTGGTTTTGCACTGAAACGAGGCATGCAACCGCGTGTGATTTTAGCACGGAGGCAGAAATCAGCCCCTATTCGCTCAACAAGGCACCAGCGATGTGATAGATCTCTGCTCAGGGCTCAGGTGTGGTGCTACCTTTCCTGAACATCACGAACCCATCGTGCTGCCCTCAAGACTCTTCAGGAGACTTTCAGGCATCACTTTTCACCCCGTATGTGCCATTTCACATGATAAATTAATGGTGACTTTAAAGTGTACGGGGAATGCTCATGCCCTTTGCAAGTAGGGAATCCCTGCAGAGTTAACCTGTCTCGGCTCCTTGCCACTGGCGAAAAAGAAGTTACAGTGCATGTAAAGGGCTCCCACTGCCTTGAGTGTGAGTCCATACGTACTGGAGGACTAATAAATATCTCTAATGTATAATGTGCACTAATTGCATTATACTCTGTTGGTAGATAATGAAACAGGATACATTTCAGTGATTAATAGAGAGGACCCCCTGAGATTCAGCTCTTGTGCTCCTCAAAATCCTCCTGTCCAGCTCTCAGGGCAGAGCTAATATTGAGACGTTGAGCTCAGAGCATGGTAAACCCTTAGCGACGATTAAGATAAGTAATGATTTTTCATTTTATTTCTTCCAAAAGAAGCGTAGCTTGCCACTGATGGAGCTCATAGGAGCAGCCTATGAAAATTTGCCTGCGTCTGGTTTGTTCACAGTTGGTTTGATTTCTTTCTGCTCGCTTGGGGATTGAGAAGACGTGGCGACTGTATGGACCGCTCCTCAAGTTCATCATCAGGCGTGGCAGAAATGCGCCGTTAATGTGAAGCTTTTTGACCTTGCCATGTCGATACGTACAGAGTCAGGCTGCTGAGGCTGATTTTTTTACCCAGGAGAAGAGCTTTGAAGTGAAATGTGGTTTTGTGAAGCTGCTCTGAGTTGACTTAGCCTGACAGAGTGTCCAGGTGTGAGGACATTATGAAGGAAATTGGGATAATGGGCCTCGTGTCCGCAGCACTGCAGCTGGGGTAATCTTCCTCGTTTCATTAATGAGAATGTTCTCGGAAGCAGGGGAGAGAGGGGAGAGGAAGAACACAATGTCCAGAAATTACCACATTTTTCTACGCTTTTAAGATAAATAGCTGATCTTCATCCTCCAGGTTTTTGTGTTAGCCTGTTGAGATGCTAACCCCCTTCTTTGAACACTCACCGTGCGTTTGCTGTCCAAAGCAAAGGCTTAATTGGCATCGAAGGGGAACGCTGTCGCTGCAGGCTGTCCCGCAGGAGAACCCCCCCAGCATCCACCGTTGTTTAATAACAGGGCACCAAAAAAGCGTTTGTCAGAGCATTTAACCAGCATTGCAGTAATGACTTCCCCAGCCCGTCAGTGTAGCACTGTTGACCAAGTGTCTTAGTTGACAAATAACATAAAACGTTTTAGGGAAAACCCCGATCCTTTGTGACTGGTGCACAGAGAAAATGGTTATTATTGTACGTTCACTCTTACACTTGTATTTCTTAACCTAAAGTCTGCTATAATGCTGTGCTGTTTTCTGCCTAGACTTAATCAGAAACTTCCATGCAGTTATTTTCCATGCTTTTACAACACTAATAAAATATTTTATCCCTGTGCTGCTGATGAAGGGACTGTGAGAGAGACAGAAGTGAAATGATTTGCCCTGGCAAGGCAGTAAGAGAGCTGTAGTCAGACATGGACCCCAGAAGTGAAATTACTCTTTCCAGATTTAACTATCAACATCCGAGTTACTTGTCTAGACTTGCTTTATAGTCAGAGGAGAGAAATAAGAATGATTCATTTCATCATGAGCTAAAAGGCTAAAATAGGTCAGATGAAGAGTGCTTGGGAAGTGTCTCCTCCTGTTGATTTATGAAGGGAGCTCGGGGTGATGGGCTCACCAGGAGATGTCTCCAGTACTGACAAATAAAACTGGATGAGCTGAATCTGTCCAGGCTGCTCTTCTAACCAATACACTGGGTTTTGAGGTAGATTCACAGATTTTCTTTTCTTGTACAGGAACACTAAGGAAGGAAAAAGGTACTATCTATGCTGTTGCCCGCACACGACTGTCTTAATTTGGGCTTTTGCTTCTCAGGGTGGCACTGGACTACCCAGCGTTGTGCGTGCTGGTGGTCTGTCCCCCGTCATCGCTGCTCGGTCTGGAGCAGGGTAGAAACAGGCTTTTTGTCTGCACTGCTCGGAGAACTTCCCACCGTCCGCAGGACCTTAGCAAAATGAAGTATTTAAATCTTCATCTCTGGCTTGGATTCATCACACCGAATTTTAGATGCTTGCAATCCATGCATCTGTTCCTCAGGCAGTCGCTCTGATCTCCTTCAATACTTGAAGCAATTCATCTGGCCTTTTTTAGCCGTTGACTTAGATGAGCTGAATCCCATAGCCGATCCCCTCTGCTGCCTGGAGGGCGGTCCAGGGTGACTTGCCCAGGCATGGACGTGCTGCTCCCGGGGAGGTGACCTGCGCCGGGCTGGAACTCGGAGAAGGTGGGAAGCTGCAGAGCTGGTGCCTTCGGCGTAGGCTTGCTCCTGTTTGCTGAACTCTGGAAGTGCAGCCCAAGGCGTTTCTCCCACCCGGAGCTGCGGTGTTGGGTAGGCTGAGAAGAAACTCTGCAGAGCTGGGCTTTATTAAGGCCAGTCTGCAAGTAAGCATAATGAAGAATGCTTTTCGTCCGCAGAAATTAAACTGTTCCTTAACACAACAAAGGCTCTATTCTGCTTCTGGCTCCTTGCTGTTGCACAGATGTTTGGTTAACTGCGCTTACTCTGTGGTTTACCGTATGATGGGGACAGAAGCTTTTTTCCTGCCATGAGAAGAGTCAGAGTGGTGAGGACAGCAGTCACCGGCATGGTGATGGAGGAGAGTCTCCCGGTAGAGAGCTTGGGAGGAATATCCTGCTGTGCGCAGGACGTTTTCACTGCGCGGAGATGCAGAGCTGTTCTCATGGAGACTAAGATGCAGTGGTAGTCTGAAATCCCCAACATCTGTGGCCCTGTTTCCAGAAAAGCTGAATGCTCCGGTATGGAGAGAGACCAGCAGGTATTTGGCATCTCTCAAAATCAGGGTGTTGGTGCCTTGTTCAGCGATGGCACCACTGGGCTGATCTGCCTCTGAAACTCAAGCTTGGAAATACTGCGTGAGGAATCCGTACTCTGCAATAAATACTCTCCTTGGTGCACCAAGGCTTTATCAGGCACCTCCTGCTCATTGACTTTATTAGAAGATACCTAACAATCGGGGATATCACAAAAAACATAATCAGGGAGAAGTACTGGTGGCTCCATCGTTGAGGTTGAGGGCATCTTCTCGTCTCTTCCCTCCACTTCCACCTCCGCAAACCAAATCCGTCCCTGTCCCTGAAACCCCGAATAAAATAAAGGCACCCTGCGTGCATTAGCATGCGGCGGCGATCCAGACAGAAGTACGCAGCTCTCATCCAACATGCCGAGTTGCCATGGTTTCTAGCAGAGCTGTCTTTTAATACAATACAGTGTAGGTATTTTGCATTTTCCTTTTTCTCTCGGGAGGCATACTGCAAGTGGAGACTTTTCCTACACAAAATTAATGTTTTTATATATTACCCAGCAAAATGATAGAGTGTGTACATCAGAAAAAAAAGAAGGTTTTTTGGTTTTCATTTTGATGGAATGCTTAATCTCATTGACAAATAATCCCCAGTCAAAAGATAATTAATTTGGAAAGTTCGGAGAAAAAGAAGTCGGTGAAAATTATATTTATAAAAATTCAGGGATTCAACAAACAGCATTAAATGGGGGGTGGGTCCTTGCATTACACGTCAGCTTCTTAAAAATTATCCACAGTTAGCTCCTCCATATGTAACCCACTTTGTCATTATGATGCATGTATTAATTTACTTTCTTCCTCTTTTATATTACAAGATTCTGAAAAGCTCTTGAAATACACTGTGCTTTATCATTAGCTGAAGTGATCGAGTGTTCGCCAAAACTCAGGCTGTGTCTTAAGTGTTTTGTCTGCGTTCATGTGGGATGGATTTTACTCAGCAAAGCAAAGGTGCTATTTGAATTCAAGATGAGGCAAAATAATAGGTTTAGGATTTATATGAATCTCTTATCTACTTAGGCAGAAAATTAAAAATAATGCCGTGCCCACTAGCACCTTGTGGGGACGGAGATGAAATAATCCGGTTTTCCCAAGCGGTCAGCAGTCAGTGGCAACCCCAGGTCTCGAGGTGCAGCAGGGAGCTGAACGCTCCTGCTTCCACTATTATTTAGCATTGCTTTACCGTTGGAATTACCTCTCTTAATGTGTTTTTCACAGCTCCGGAGCGCCAGTCTTTTAGCTCTGCACGTAATGTAGCTCACACTGGGCTTTTCTGAGTGGCCCCAGGTGCAGGTACATGCCAGCACTTGGTGAATCAGCAGAACCAGGAGGAACATGTTGTCATTTGTTGTTTTGCCATCTCCCGCTGTGGGCTGGATGCCACATGTCACCGAAATACAGGAGGTCAATTTTTTTTCCTTGCCCAGCCTATTGTCCGGTTGTCTGCACTCGTACGAAGCCTGTGCTGAGTTAGTATAATGAATTACCGAATCACCACGGGATCTGGTGTTTTAAGATCATTTCCACAGCTCTAATTTTGGCAGAAGTGTAGAGCATAGTAGAAGTGGTGGCTTAGCTGTGATTTGGGGCAGGGCTTCATCTGTACCCATAGCATAAGAACAACGGTACAATGTTTCTTGCTCTTTGAATTTACTCCTCAAGCGGACCGTAGTGAGTGCCATATTTTTGAATCACAAAGATGAATCCATCATAATGTCCTCCAGTTAACTGGAGGGGCAAACACAATCTGTTCACCAGGCGGTAGAGACCTGATGGAGTGCTGACTCTGAAAATACAACTTTCAGGCTTCCCATATGACTTCCAGAATAAAGTTTTCTGATTCCATGACTTGTAACCTAGTACGTTCAGAAATGTAAAAAGAATGGGCAATAGCTCAACAGAATGACTGTAGGAAACTTCTTTTATGCAAGTATCCACGTTGCCAGCATCTCTAGATGTTAACTCTAATCTCATGCAGAAATACGTAGCTAAAAAATAAATGATTAAAGCCGTTGATAAAGCAGCTGTAATGGGGACCTCTGTGAGCACCAGAAGCTAGTGCTTGTGTAATGCAGGGTTCGGGACAGGGTACACGGAGAAGAGAAGGAGACTTGACCTCATTCGTGTGGTGGCTCTGTGTCTAGCGAAGCGGTGAAGTGACTTAGCTGCGGGTTTTTCCGCTGGAATTTGGGGAGTGCTGCAGCTGCAGTGTCAGTTGGTAGAGAAGAGGAGAAATGGGAGACAGATTATAAATCATGACAGATGAGATGGAGAGCAGATGTGATCGCTACCACCATAAAGGACATCAGTAGAGCAGCTTGTTTTAACTGGCTCATTAGACATGCAACCTAAGCGTTCGGATGCAGAGGAGGTTTTGAATATATTTAGTGTCTTGAGTTACTGTCCTCATAAAATCTTTTCTTTTTATTTTCTTCTGGACTGTAAACTTCAGCGTGCTGTACCATTTTCACATCTAAATGGAAGAAAATATTCAGGGAATAATCCATTCTGTGGCACTGAGGCACCAAGAAGAGACAAGTGGAGTTAATCGGAGGCAATCTCAATGCTGACCGAAGAAAGAAACGTTACTTAATTTCTTCCTGTTATTTCATTCCTCAAATCCTAAGACCCACTTAGCAGAGCAAAGCCATCTTTCGACAGTTCTGGAGAGAGTAACCCTGACTTTGTTCCGTCTTGCTTCTTACGTGGTCGTTTACTCCTGGTCAAAGCAGCGGTAAAGCACTTCCAAATCACATTCCCCATTCTTCTATAACCGCATGTATTTTAAATTGCATCAGGTTGAATGAGAACAGAAAGTGTATCACTGTTGGTCTTTTGAGATCTTCTCTGTCTGTTAACTGTGTAGTCACTGGAGAGCTTAGTGAAAGATGTTGTTATTCATTTTACCCATCCAACATATTTATTAAATATGCCAGCAGTCTTTTCACACTGCTCTTGGACAACGCTTCTTTTCTCTGAATATAAAGTAATCTGTTCCTGGCAACCAGCAGATTTTCTGAAAAGCCTTACGAACTGAACGGAGACAAGGGAATTGCATCTTTACTCTCCGGGTCTGGTTTTTTAAATCTCATTAAATCAGGGCCTGTAAGCATTTGGAAATGCTTTTTTCTCTTCTTTATCCTTCCTTTTCTGTTCTGCATTTTTAAATCATTGTAAGTATCTTTTGTTACCTTAAATCTGAAGAGTGCCATCAGAGTTGTCTGGTTTTCTTCTTTGCTGCTTCTCTTGGCAGTTCCCGGCACCCGACTGCCCTTGTTTCATGTAGTGTAGAGGTTCTCCAGGATCAGCTCCTGACACGGATGCAGCTCTCTTATCCCAGATAAACTACAGACGTACTCCTTCTCTGTGATAGCCAAGTACGTAACATAATCTGAGGTATGCAATCCCCATCCTTGATAAAATACGGGTGCAGCATGGTTAGTACCTATGGAATTTTTCATAAACGGCCTTGAGAAATGAAATTGAGACGGGGATTGCAAGTAGGTCTGCAGCATAGTTTCAGTTTCAGCTGAGCTGGATCAGTGAGGTCATTGCTATTACATCTCTGAAAGTTACTTGAATAAACTTTCTACCTGGATGATATGGCTGTGGATGCTGTTAACACCCCGTCGGAGGGGTAAGGAGCTTTCCAGCTCCTTCAAAGTGAGGAGTGACTAAGCACAAATGTTCTAAAGCATCTCGAAACGCTGCAGATCTTGTTCACTACTGTTTGTTCCTCTCCTGGCTGCGTCTCACGCGCGCTCCATCAGCCTCCCCTGCCTGCTGGGGGCCGAGGACGTGGGGCAAGGCAGCGCTGGCTGCATTTGGAGCTTGTGTTTCTTGAGCACGTCCCTCTAGATGGGAACAGGATTGTAGCTGTGCAGATGGTATTGGTTTTACTGGTGTTCAGTCACAACCTGGCAATGAAGAAACATCCAGTGAGCTTATTGATTTTATGAGAAGTCAGAAACTTTTAAGGCCTCCATCACCAAGATACTGTTACTTAAATTAAAATTGCTCTTAAGGATAGGCCAGATGCCATTAAGTGATTCCATTTCTGCTTTTCAAACGGTCACGGAGTGGTTCGTGCAATTCTTTAGCTCTCCTTTACACAAATCATGGTTTTGCTGCTTTTACCACTTAGACTACACGAGGCTGCAGGGAACAGTAACGAAGCACTAAGAGTTAGGATGATGACTGGATATGGATTTTTTGTGCAATGCTTTGTCTCCTTTAAACCAGAAATAGTCAGTCTAACACTTCTGCTTGGTGGCAATAACATCATGGTTGAAGGATTAAATTGTGATCGGATGTCTTTCTAAGAGACCTGCTCCAGTGAAACCGGGGTGCTGGATGTGGTGTGCAAGCCTATGGCTCGTGCGTCTGTTGACACATGGGTTGAGCCTGGACTTGGTTTGCAAGTCTAACCCAGGCATCTATGGATGTATGGATTGAGCCTTATCATCTGTACTATAAAAAAGTGAGCTTAGATAATCATGTGTAGCCCCTTTTAGCCTGGAAATCTCACGTTCAGTAACCAGAATGATGGATTTCTAGTTTACGGTTGAGGCCATTAGATGTTTCTCTGTGTAACGAACAGTCGTGATTACGGTACGAGCGGGTCAGTGCAAATATGACAACTGTTGGGTGAAGAAAGCAAGCAGCTGCCACGCTGCCATAGGTTTCTTGTCCTGTTCATCGGGAAGTGTGACTGCAGTTTCCTAAAGCAGCTAGAATTGCTAGCACACCACTGCTGTGTCCTCAGTTACTTCTAGGCAGGGTGATGGTTTTTGATCAGATGCTCCATAGCTTGTCTTGCTGCAGTGAGATCTGACCCGAGGGATGGAAAGATTTTTCTTGGCTTTGAACTTGGCTGTCCCAGTTAGCTTCAGCAAATTAAACCAGTGTTTAATTCTGAAGGAAAGAATATCGCGTGCTTAAGAGCGTTCCCTAGTTTGTTTCAATTTTCTTGTATAATGTCCTTCCAAGTTAATTCACAATTAAAACATCAGAGGGGAGCTGTGTTACAAAAATCAATAAATCAGTTTTGGTGATTAAATGGTCCTGCAAGAGGAGCTCGCTGAGCTGAGCTTGGCCTCTCTGCAGTCTGGACAGACGTCCTTCTGAAAGGGGAGGAGGCTCCAGGCTTTGTCAGAGCAGTCGTTACTCTCTGGGCTGGAGTTATAAAATTGCACTCTGCAGAGCTGGGTAACGTACGAATGCATGTCTCTTGGAAGACCAGAGTCACTGGGCATAGTGTCAAATCTCTGCATTTTGGAATGGTTTCATGGGATTAGCTGGAAGAAGGGAGATGTGGGTGTAAATCGGGGAATTTGGACTTCGTAGGTTCAGAAGTAAACGGGACTGATCCTCACTTATTTTTTTACCCGTCTTTTACTCCAGTAGAGCAATGCCTTTAACGCTAGAGTAATTTTACACCCTTTTAAATCCCTTTTACTTTGCCTGAGGGATAGAAGAATATAGATGAAGCACAAATCTGGGAGCTTTCCGTATTTTTTCTTGTGTTTCCCCATGCTCCATCGCAGCTCTTTGGTCACACTGGTATTTTATTAGCGATGCCTTGTCCCTTCCACCTGTGGCACGAGGGACAGGGGTGTGATGAGGGATGTGCTTGAGGTACCACCTCCCTGCATCACCTTGCGCTGCACCCACAGCTATATGTGCCTGGGCTTTGGGTGAATAAGGGAGCAGATGTGTAGAGACTGCTCTGCTGAATCCAGCATCTCCCCTCGTGCCCATATATATATATATATAGCCTTCATTTACATCAACCTTCCTTATAGCTGCTGTCTGTGTGCACGGGTTCGTGCTGCACGGGGGCTTGGAAGGATGAAGACTCATCTTTATGTCTCTATATATACATGTACGTGTACGTCCATGCAGGCACCCCTGGCTGCTACGGGAGCCGACACCGACACAGGCAGCCCGTGAGAGCAGACAAAGGCTGCCGGAGCTGAGCTGGCAGCGCTATTAATTTTTCACAAAAAGAAATCTTACATTAAAAATAGAAAAATCTCTGATGATGAACTCTGCAGTGGTGAAATTCAAAGCAAATCATTTCACTGAGCTCCTTGATGTAGAAATCATTACTGCCATCCTCTGCTGTATTAAAAAAAAAGAAAAGGAAAAAAAAAAAAAAAGAAAAAAAGCCTGTGCTGTTGGAGTCTGGTTTAGCATGCAATTAACGTTGACAGAACAAGTGACTGCAAGTATTTATCAACAAGCCCAAAGCCAAGGTCTGGGAAACATTGCAGAGGTAATGTATTACTCATGAATACTGTACTTTATTCTGGAATAGTTCGTACATGCCTTATTCATAACAGCCAAAGTCATGCATATAATTAAATTTAGGTAAATACCCTGCCAGCTGCAGCTGAAAAGCAATTTAGGAGCTAACTGTGGAACCTGGGCTTGTGTGTCAGACAGGAGCTGCACTTCATCTCGCTGCAAAGAAAAGGCACATTAGAAGTTTCTGGATCTTCAATTCACGCTTAAGATCACTACAGTTACAGC
>NW_009606491.1:18283-40191 GCF_000690535.1 Cariama cristata | reverse complement strand
ACGTTTTCGAAGAGTTTTCCATCCGCAAGCCAACAACTGGTATTATGTCTTTTTCTGTGATGTGAAAAACAGAGGTAGAGAGGGGTGGCTGCGGGGTCCCGTTGTGCAGCCGCACTCGGATCCGGAGCAGAAGGCTGGGGTCCAGGGTCGCCAGCCTCCTGACTCTGCCCACGGACGGACCGAGCTGATGGCTCTCAGTGCACTTGGCACCACCGACCTTCTAGTGGAGGTAAATGCGTTGGCTCTTCTCCAAACCGTAAGCGCGGGGCTGTGAAGCTGACGAGCTATTGAGATGCGTTGAGTGTATTAGAGTGATTATAGATTTTCATAATCTGCCTGAATGGGGACAGATAAAATCTAGCAATTGCTGCGCTCCTTGACTTGCAGCTGTATCTAGCAACGCTCAAGCTGTGTCTCATAGTCACTTGTTTCCTTCCGATCTGTTTCTCCTTTCGTCATTCCTGGAGGTTAATGAGTGTAATGAACGGAGGGATTTGTCTGTCTCCTTTAAAAGGCTGTGACCTGATGTTCTCCTCCCGCTCCAAAGATGGGGAACAAAGAGGGCAAGAGCAAAAGGAAGGAAAGGCAGCAAGCTGTAGATAACTTAAGGTGCTACAACCGCTTCCAAGGCCCTTCTGTTTTCCCAGCTGTTTATGTTTTGTCCCTTCTGTTGGCGCTATATAGAGCATTTTCACAGCACCGACACGCAGAAATCGGTGGCACTGCCCTGTGCACAAGGCATCCTGTCTAATTTTAAGCACTGAGCTGAGGCATCAAAGCTTTGTCTTGATGAGCAGAGTCACCATCTGGAGGAGCTTCTCCTTCTCTGGTGATGGGGAGCATGGAGCTTACGGGATCCCGGCGCAGGCACCTCGCCGTATGCCAGGCCAGGGTGTGAAATGGAGCGTGACAGGCAAAGCATGCAAAAAAAGAGGGTTTTTTCAGTTTCTTTTTCAGCTGAAGTCACCCAAAGCGTGAAGGTTAGAGTCACCATCTGGAGGAGCTTCTCCTTCTCCGGTGATGGGGAGCATGGAGCTTACGGGATCCTGGCGCAGGCACCTCGCCGTATGCCAGGCCAGGGTGTGAAATGGAGCGTGACAGGCAAAGCATGCAAAAAAGAGGGTTTTTTCGGTTTCTTTTTCAGCTCAAGTCACCCAAAGTGTGAAGGGTACCATCAGTCAATAAAAACAGTTCAGACAGCAGTTTATTCTTTGAGTTGATGGTGCCCCTATAAATTTAATTGCGTTTAGGAGAGAGGCACAACAGAATTTCTCACCAGTGAACGTGTTTTATTTTATTACGTGTGAATGGGATGCGGTGCTCTTTCATCTACCAAGACTTGGGGATCAAGTCCTGCCTTGGAAAACTAAATGCCTTTTTCTTACATCCCACCCCTCCAGCGGGCACATGTCCACATCCTACCAGTACCACGAGGTCTGGCAAAGCGTCATCGGGCTCCGCTAAAATGAATCCGTGTGTTATCGGTCCAAAAGGAGATTCGTTGGCAGGGCTTGGGGGAGACCTTGCCAAACACCTGGCCATGGCATTACAAGTCTTTCGCTTTTATTCTGAGTTTATTCTGAGACAGGGGTGATCATTCTCCCTGGATGTGGATGCACTGGTAAATCCCCACCATTGTGAAAGCTTCTGTCTTTTGTAATATTTACTTGACATTTGGCCGTCCCAAGTACTTCTTTGCTTTACCAAATACTGATGAGCTAATAACATTCCCTGTCCTTAAAAGCCCTTTGAAAGCCACAGCTGATATCATATTTTATTTTCTTTGGCTGGAAGGAATTTGATTGCTTTTATGTGTAGTCACATTTCTAATGAGTTCCAGAAAAGAAGTGGGTTAAAAAAGCCTCCCTTGGGAGTACCCAGGGCCTTAAAGAAGAATAAAAATTTGTTGGCAAAACCAAGAAACCTGCAACTCCCCAGACCACTGAGGTCCAAGCGTGGAGCCTCGGTGGCCTCCTCCCCTGCTTGCTGCATCTCCTGCTGTCACAGCCACGCGTGCCCGCACGGGCAGGTATTTGCCGGTCTCATCCAGAAATGCTTTGCAATACTTCACATTTTTGCCCCACGTGTGTTTTGGGTGTGTGTGTGAAGAACCAGCTTCTCGCATCTTTGAGAAGGCTCAGCCATGTTGAACTTGCAGTGGTACAAGCTGGAAGTCTGTATGTTTAAAACCGGCTGTAAAAATCACCATTAGCGAAGGAAGTTATTGTCTCTTTTATTATGTTTTGCCTTAAACAGGACTTTGTGTGTAGCTCAGTTAATTCACTTTGGTTGTCAACCTGGTAGGTCATTGCCAGAAGCATCTTTATTACTGGAAAAGCTGGATAATGTGTTTAGAAGGAGTTTTACGTGGAAATAAAGTGGCTTCGCTCGGCAGGACGTGTCACAGGGTGGAGAATGTCGTTGTCATTGAAAGGATGGTTTTTTCAAAGTGTGAGGTTTTTAAATATGTCATTTTCTAATGACTTCAGGATTGGTGGCGTGCTTTCAAAGTACAGTTCTCCTCTGCAAAGTGACTATAAAAGCAGCACTTCAGCTTTCATGGAATTGTACCTCTGGTGTTGCCGAATTTACATCTGCTCATAGAAAGTATGTTGTTTTATTTTTGCTGTCCCCCAATGTTTGGGGGTTTTTGAGCTATCAGTGGTCACCGATAATAAAGGATGCAATTAGTTGGTGGTTTTCAAGTGAAAATTACTCCAGCTCTGTTTCCCAAAACTGGATGAGATCGGAGGCTTAACAGGAGGAAGAACGATTGTCAAAAGTTGTTTTGTTGGTGTAACAAGCAAATACTAACATACTTTTTCTTCTGATTTTAGGAGTGGCCACACATTACTTGCCTTCTGGTTTTCCCGTCAAGAAGGAAAACTAAATCGACAGCAAACTATTGAACTGGGACATCACATTCTCAAAGCACATATTTTTAAGGTAACAAAAATTAAAATGAAGACTTATGCCAACTGAAGACAGCCATCCCCGCTGCGTACAGTCTGCCAGCACTGGCAGCGTTCAGTCTCTTCTTGTTTTAGGGTTGCTGTAAGAAGTGTGATTGCTTCAGGCTGTTGAAACGTGTAGAAGTGAGCTTTAGAAAATTGGCAATGCTATATAAGAAATCCTTGAGATTAAACCGTCCTTCAGACTGTAAATTCAGCAGATAGCCTCCTTACCTAAAATTACTCTTCTATCGTAAGAGGTTTCTTCCCATGTAAGATGAGTTCCTGTAACAACATCTAGAAAAAATAACTCTCTTAAAAGAAGTGGTTTTGAAGAATACAACCCAAAATTTAGGTCGTAAAGGGAAAATTTGATGGTAGCTAAAATCTGGTGGTCGGTCCATTTTACTCTTCACACAGACATTTAAGATATGTGAAAGGCAAGCTTGGATGTGAGCATCAATATGACCCATAAACTAAGATTCATTCTTGTGCCTGTTGGGCCATATACCAGAAGCTGGAAATGAGAGGGTGGATTTGTAAGGTCACAGGAAATTCAGAATCTCTTAAAAGTATTAGGGTCTGTGGGTGCTTAACACTGGTGAAAATGAGGCTGTATTTTCATCTGCTCAATATATGGTTTTATAACTTAAGAACTTCAACACTCCTGTTAGTACTCCTAGAGCATACAGGTAGTTTCTGCCTTGTGTCAGTCCTCTTGGATTTATTTATTGAGTTCCCTGTGTCAAATTCACCACCAGGTCTAGCAGCAAAGTCTCCTCGTTTGGGAAGGCGATGGCTGGAGCCAAAGGGAAAATCCCCAGATCGGCGCCTTACCCGATCAGTGTATAATTTTCGGATTTTGACTTACATTCCCAAGGCCACATTCAGCAGTGAGTTTACTGTTCAGCTGCCGTTTACATCTAAATCTGGTTCCAAATCTTCTTCATTTCACACTTCCACCGTAGAAACAAATAACAGAGTTTTAGGCTCTAAACAAATGACAGTTTTCGTTAAGTGGACAAGTTGCCTGTAGATTCCAGATTTAATTGAGCAATATTTACAATAGTAGAAAATGCCAATTAGCATATGAAAAATGTCAGTACAGCCTTCTGTTTCTAATCGCTCAGTAAAATCCTTGGGTTTGCAACACTGCAGTAAGAATAGTATGTCTCGGTGACAGATAAGCGTAACAGTATGTTATTTAGAAGTACTATGAAGTTTTGAAAGGGTTTGGATTAGCTGGATTAGAAACACTGTAAAACTTAGTCTTGTGCTTTTCCTTGAATAGATTTATTTTTATTCCTTTTTTTAACAAGTGTTTACTGAGAATTTCTGAGTGTTTACTGCGTGAAACAATAGCTGCGTTAGTTTTTGAAGGAGTCATTGAGCTGGAATATTGCAGACCGTATTTAAGATCTCGAGCATCCTTTAAAGAAGGTTTTCCAAGAGTACGTACACAGACTCCTTTTCCTCTTGTTACTGACTGTATTTGTTTCTAAACAAGCATTTTTTCCCTTTCAAGCTTTTCATTCTGTCTGATCTTTTACTGAAGCCATTACCAGTATGGCATGGGTTTTCTGCCAAGTAGGGAGCATGTCAGGTCATCAATTCAGTGTGTTTTTCCTGAAGTTATCATGTTATAGCCGCAGTTTTCCGCAGACACAAAGATCCTACTTTTAAAGGTATTTGTGGAGGCCTGATGCCATTGTAATTCTATTTTATTTATCCCTCATGAAGCCAGGAGAGGATTAGAACAGGGCTAAAGCATTTTGTCCAGCCAGGTAGTACTGAGAGCTGGGTATGGAGACAAACTTTGATTAAACAGTGCAGAAAACTTATTTGTCTTTCCCCAATCCCTGTCAGTTCAAATCCATCGGTTCCTTGTTCAAGGTAACAACGGGCACTTGGAATTTCCAGGTGTCGAAGATCCGTGATGCACAGACACGAGGTGATGACCTGACGTACGGGAGGTGATAAGAAGCTGTCACACTCTCCTCTTCCCTTCGTGGCTGAGATCTGCTGGTTTTCTTTTTTAAACACAAACATCCTCGAACAGTTTGGGGGGGGGAAAAAAAAAAGTACAAATGTTTTAGTCTTTTAAAGCAATTACCAGTCTTAACAGGAGCATATGGAAACCCAGCTTGGAAAGCCTGGCATGGAATGAAAGGGCAAGAAGAGAAATGTGCAGTAACGATACAAGAAGACCCAAACTTCAGGCTGACGTATGTTTTGCAAATCAACCAAAGAGAAGGTTTTAATTTCATCTTAAATTAGTTAGCTAAAATGTCAGTAATCCAGAAATGGGTCTCCCTCATCCCCGGATTGAGAATGTAATGACAATTACAGGCAGAAACACTGATTTTGACAGCTACAGTATGTAAAGTTGTCTGATATTCCTTGAAAAACAGCCTTATAAAGGTCTTGTGTTGAAGGTACCAATGGCCAAATAGCAGAGGAAGCGATAAGTTAGAAATGAAGGATGCTGACGGCTGCATACAAGAGTGTAGGAGGAAAAAAAAGCAAGCCTGTTTGAAAACTGGGGTTGCGTGGGGTTGGCGAGGTTATTCAAATGAAAGGTGCATGGTCAGGCCGTGCCTTGGTCCTGTGTCAGATGGTCCCAGCAAAGTGGAAACCACTGACGGTATTTCGGTTTGATGCTGCATCAAGTTGGGATTTGCTTTTGCTGAAGGATTCAACCTGCTTTACAGTTCTGGGCAGAAAAGGGAAATAGAAAAGGAAGATACGATCTGTAAAATGAGAAATAGTGCAGTTTTGTTTCAGCGGCTGAATGATAATGGTGTTGAATGTATTTCTTCTTTAAAGGATAAATGTCATCTTTTATGTCTTGCACTAATATCTAAGTATATACATTCTAATTCAGTGGTTAAGATTTTTATAGCACGTGTGATTATCTTCAGATGGCTATTCTGAAAATACATACCCTTTCCCTCAGTCCTGATGGTGACTCAAATAGCTTATGTATAGGTTTGATAGTATTATAACTGTTTTAAAAATATTTTAACCATGTATTATAGAATAGTTTTCCATTTGTCCAATTACACTGTACTGACTTCACTGACATTTAATACTGACCTTTAATGTCCTGAATTGTGTCGTTTCAAAAGCAGTGTTTGATGGTGGCTAACATTCCTGAGCTCTTTTTCTGCCTCTTAACGCAAGCGGATATTTCTCTCTATTTAACTCCCTGAATTTTGAAGGAAACAAGCACATGGAGTTATTATTTACAAGAGCTTGTCTAATCTGTTGCTTCTTTTTATGGTAAAACCGTTTCAAGTGACAAATCTGTTGATGGCTGGTGCGATACTTCAGAATATCTTTCACACGTAGGTATTAGAGGTCTGCAGCTGAGTCTAGCAGCGGGCTAAGATGATGATTCCTGCACATCTTCCTTTAGAGGAAAGAAATCCCACCTTTTGCTGCTGGTTTTCTTCCCGCCACCCGACGGCATCCGTGTCAGGCTGTCATACAAACGACTTTCCAACTGAAGTGTGATCCTGCTGCTTTGCACAGATAGAAATGACCGCACGGCGTGCAAGGAAGTAGAAATCAGGGTTTACATCTCAAAACAGAATTAAAGATGTCTGTACGGTTTCCACGGCAACATCAGACTTTAATGGTAAATCAGTAGCAGAACAGCAACGTATAGGGCGTACCCGCGTCGCACAATGGAGCACAACACGCAGCAAAGTTCGTTGCTGGAGTTGCAAACCCATTCCTCTCATCTTCCATCCAGCTGTTTGCTCCCATCTGTTGGCTGCAGAGCAATTCTTCCTCCCTCAATAGGAGAAGGGGAAACTTGCTTAACAGTTCTGTGCTCTGCCAGTTAGTGTTGCTGGAAAAAGATGTCAGACCTTGTATATATTACGTATAGCCTTATCACAGATGCCAGCTGGAAAGTTTGGAGGCAGTCTGGTATGAGGTAGGGGAATACTCTTCTAGGCTGTGGTTGAGACTTCCTTAATTTATCTCATTGTGAGCTGATACCGTCATCTGGTTTAACTGTGTGAATAATAAGGAAACTTTGTGAATCAGTTCTGCCAAAATAATGTGTACTTTATTAAAAAAGAAGCATGTTGTGCTCCTTAGCATGACATTTTCTGAGGGTGCTGAATCGATTCAGGTTGCTCAGAGTTCAATCCTGGCTTTCTTAGATCTTGAAGATGGCTGCAATGACTTTGCAAGTTATTTCCTCCAAGCTTACTAATTCACTGCAAAGGTTGGATGTGGCAAATTGTCACGTTGTCTTGCGTACAGCTGTTAGTGTCTTGAAATGCTTTGAAGGCCAAAGACCCAGGAGAGTCTGCCCAGTGTAATTGAGCATATTTGTACACTTGGATCTAAGTCATCTTTTCTTTTTTAGGGGCTGAGTAAAAAAGTTGGGGTATCTTCCTCCATCCTGCAAGGGCTTTGGATCTCCTACAGTACTGAAGGTCTTTCGATGGCTTTGGCATCTCTGAGAAATCTCTACACCCCAAACATAAAGGTACTGGAGAAGGAGGAGAGCTGGGATGGTTCAGAGCTCGGACGAGGAGCTCTCAGCGATGCGCCGTCACCGTGCATGGAGTGGTGGCTGTAGCTGCCTGCCCCGGCAGTGGTCCTACCCAGGCAGTGCTGGGCAGCCTGCTGGGCGTTTGTCTTGAGGTGGGGAGGGGTCATCAGTTCAGCTGGGATTTTGTTACCATCTGGGATGATCCCTCGACTCTTCTATTTGGACCAGGGATCTCTTTTTGATAGCTGCAAGTGAACAGTGAATTTGTGCCTATGCGAAATGGTTCGCTTGCATTAGTCTTCCTCAAAGATGTGGGATGTGACAACTGGTGTTGGAATTCGACAGCCCCATAAAGGGCTCTGGCTTAGACAGGCACTAACTGGGAGGCGATGCCAAACACAACGGCACGTGCTCACGTGGTAGTTCAGGCACTTCGTGCCCATTTGCATTGGTAAGGATGAATGCGTTAGCTTAAGTAACTTCATCTCTACAGCAGAAGGGATTTCAGACCGTGATACAGATTTCAAATTGTTCCTCATCTGGAAGGGTGTTTGCCCCAGCTCCTTCCCATACAGGCAAGGTGAGCCGGGTGTCTGTCCCCCTGTCCCTTCCTTGCCGCTCTCTCCAGCATCGGGTAGAGCCTTTTCTGCTGCTGCCAAGTGCAGAGGGAGCCGTGCAAGCCGGGCAGTGCCATAGGATAACCAAAGCCAGCCCCAGAGAGGATCCCAGGGGAAGGACGGTCAATAAAGTTCTTCTCTCCAGCTGTGTGTTTGAATTTCCCATCCTCCTGTGAGAGATGCTGTGTCCCCAGCTCGCCTGTAGTGACTTTGTTCTGAAACGAAGGGAGGCTGCACCCTTGAAACCACTTACCAACCATTCAGGGGAAAGATTAAACTGTTCCTTCCACCTAAAATGGGACCATATATTTGGCGAGTGTTTTTACTCGGCATTTTATGTCTTTCGCTGTTTGCTTGGAAAGGTGCAGAGGGCCCTGGTTTGCATTCTGTTGTTGCCCTGACAATAAACTAATGGCTCTCCATAAAGCTCAGCTAACAGGAGCTCTTCTTTCCCTGCGCAGGTCAGTCGGTTGCTGATTTTAGGAGGTGCAAACGTGAATTATCGGACTGAAGTTCTGAACAACGCCCCTATTTTGTGTGTCCAATCTCACCTGGGTTACACGGAGATGGTGGCTTTGCTCTTGGAGTTTGGGGCCAACGTAGACGCCGCTTCGGAAAGTGGCCTGACCCCCCTTGGCTACGCGGCTGCTGCTGGATTTCTAAGTATCGTCGTGTTGCTGTGCAAGAAACGGGCCAAGGTAAAGTGACCACGTTCCTCTAAAAGCTGATTTAAACTGTTACACGTTTACACAAGGCAGGGCACAAGCTGCCAGCAGGATACCTAACGCTCACTAAAGGCTGTCCTGCAGCAGATGAAGCCAGGATGCTGCTGCGGAGGGTTGATTTTCTGCCAAAATGCAGTGGCTTTGAAAATCTCGCGTGGACACCACAGCTAAGTAACTCCTGAGAGTCAGTAATTAGTTTTCTGGCATTCAGGTCTGAGGTAGGAACTGCCTGATCAGGCCGCTCGGATGGCCTGCTGGAGGATGTTCTGGAGAAGTCGTTGACCCTCCCGAGGTTAAAATGACGACGTTGCTTCTGCAGCATGGAGCGTTCTTGAAATATCTCCTTGGACACATTTTCCAAAGACTTGTATCAGGCTTGTCCTAGAAAAATACCATTTGTTTAGCTTTGTGGTGAGTGTTTGGAGTTTTAATTGTATATAATGAGTCAAGTTTAAATATTTTGTTGAAGAAGAAAATTGTGCTGATTTTTGAAGTGGAGCCTCCTGGAAACAATTTGTGGTTTCTCTATATGCTTAGCTTCAGTTCAAAAAGCAAAATATGGGTTTGTATAGTTTTGGTATGAAAGTCGGGATGATTGAGGGACCCGTTTAGATCTTGCCGTGTTGTCTGTAATAATGCGAGGACAGTATGAAGGAAAAAAAGAATTCTGCTTTTGTTGGGCTATTTTGAGAGAGTTGGGTAGCTCCCTGACACTTGTTGGCAAGAAGCAGCATTCCACCTCCAAGAAGAGGAATATCTGGGCTACACAGTGCAATGCAAAAGCCCTGCCACTCATAGCTTTCCTTCAGTATCCCTGACTATTGGGGAAATACCCCGAAACCAGCTGGGTTTAGTTTGAAGGCGGAGATGTTTGATTCTGGCATAGAAAACTGCAACACTGATTGCTGCATAAGTTGAGAAATGAGAAATATTAGTATATTATTAATATAAATGTATTATGAGAAATGTTTGTCATACATATTCTATAACTTTAATTAATATTAGTAGAATATATTAATATAAGAATTATTTCTTGTGTTTATAAGAAGTGATAAATAATACGTTGCAGAGCTCTGAAGGAGTTAACCGGCAGGAGGACGGTAGCTAATCTGCCTGTCCTGTTTTCTCCAAGTTTCTGGTATTGGGATAAGACCTAGAAATCCCAGCTGATGTATTCAGGCATCGAGTGAAAACCATGCCCTGTCCTGAAAAGCCAACCAGAGAAGTTCCTACAGGGCTGCCAAGCACGATCTCTGTTTCCTATTGACTTCTGCCTGCATTGGGTTCGCGTTAAGTGCGTTCAACTGCAGGCTGAGGCACTTCTGTGTCTCTTGAAAGAAATGGTGTCTGGAAAACAAGCTGGTTTTCCTTTTGTGGATTTGGATAAAGGAGATGATATCAGTGCGTGTGATTTCAATCTGCGAGAAAACACGATTACTGGACTTCGGGACACAAAGGGAAAAATGCTTTTGCAGCCTTTGAGTCTGAAGAAAACTGAAGAAAGCTAAAAAAATAATGGTAACTTACCCAAAGCAAACACTTGTGGCCAAGAGGATGCCTAAGCCTGGGGCAGAGTTGCTTTGGGAATGGTTGTTTTCTGGTCGCGGAAGGGATAGTTTACCAGAAAAATGCACACATTGCACATGTGGCATTATTTTGAAACCAGGGCTGGAAACTCTGAAGAAACGAAGACATTTTGCCCATGATTTGACTTAATTGTATTTTACCATCTCTTTTCAAGGTGGATCATTTGGACAAAAACGGTCAGTGCGCTCTGGTTCACGCTGCTCTCAGAGGACACTTGGAAGTGGTGAAATTCTTGATCCAATGCGACTGGACCATGGCTGGGCAACAGCAGGGAGTGTTTAAGAAGAGCCACGCCATCCAGCAAGCGCTGATCGCTGCAGCCAGCATGGGTTACACCGAGGTAAGACCTACCAGCACATCACTGCCTCTGCGGGGTGGGAAACCAAGGCTTGACTGGGTTTCCTAGCCAAACCATTGACCAAAGAGGGTCTCAGAGGTGGAGTCAGTACCTCTGTCCTACTCTTCCTCCCCTTCCCATCCCATCCCAGGCAGTGGGGTTCACAGATCCCTTGGCAAACCCTGTGGTCTGGGCAGGTGTCCAAGAGAGGAAGCGTAACAAGCCTTTAAGTTGTTGGAATAAACTTTTAAGTTGTTGGAATAAACCTTTAAGCAAGGATGGATAAACAGCGTGTTGCTTATGCTGCTCCTCCAGCACTCGTAGGAGAACGTGAGACCATATAGCTTTGGACTGTGTGTTGGGGGAGAGAAGAGGCGAAGAGGTTCTTCCTATCATACTGATAAAGATTTTTGATGTGGAAAATGATGTGTTTTCCTACTGAGAAGCAGTCTTTGGGGATTTTTGTATTGCCTGATTTCTTTGCTAAATTGAGCTTCTCTCATTTACTTGAGTTTAGATTTTGCTTTTGTTAAGCATAATCCATGAAAACATAGGTAATGTGCTCAGATCAGAGGAGGTAATTAAAGCAAGCTAGGAAATTCTTATTAGCTAAGAGACCGTGAGTTGAACCGATTAGAAGCAGATGTGACTTTAAAACCCTAAAGATCTGCACACTGAGGACATACTTTGTAACAGGGCACAGGACTTTTAAAATGGGAGTTTTCCCCCAAATAATACTGGTCACCTTTACAACTTAGAGAAGGGAGTTTTGGAATTGTTTAATATTCCTTTTGTACCATAAAAGGTGCATGACTGCTTACAGAAAATACTGCAGTTCCCTGTTTTAAGGTGCTTGCAGTCACAGGAGATGTGAGCTGATGATCAATTTGCCCTTTGTCTCCAACTTTGGTGATAAAACAAGTGTTTGGCATGTTTATAAAGTGATCTTAGTCACTGATGGAGCCACACTGGAGTCCTTGCTGTGATTATACTGTGATTATATGCCCTGCTGGGCGGGCAGCCGAGTGCACAGAGAGTTTGTTACACCAAGCTCACGCTCTGCCATCGAGGCAGCAATGTTCACATGAGGGATCTGCTGTGGGAGTACCACGGGCATCACTTCAAGAGCATCTTCCCTATTGGTACTCTCCTGCGTTTCTGGTTCCCCACTTATGCCACTGTCATTCCCAATGTCCCGTTTAGCACTAGAGCATCACTGGCAGGACATGGGAAGATGGCACTTGGCACCAAAATCCCTGCTCCGCTCTGCTGCTGCCTCTCTCGGTCTGTGCCTGCAGGCAGTGGAGCAGGGACGGCTTCCTTTCCTCCTGCCTTCCTTCCCAGTACTCAGAAAACGCTGGTTGTAGCCTAGACCCCAGCAGATAATGCTTTTCCTTAAAATGAGAGAAATGTTTTTGTCCTTCATCACTAAAGTAAAATCCCCATTTTCTTCTTCGCCTCTTGCTTTCTCACATCGTAGGATCCAAACACTGAAATTTTCTGCCAGTTTTCAGTCAATTAAATCCTTTAATTTACCTTTAAAGAAGTTAATTTGCTTCTCTGGGGTTTCAAGCATCCCCAGCTGGAAGAAAAACATAGTGGGAAACTTTTTAACAGTCTGCTTAAAAATGGTATTTGCTAGAAAGGAGCTGATAGTTTCTGGAAGTAACTTCATCTTGACTGGAGCTTGAGCTAGTAGAGAGGCTGACAATTACAACTGCGCCATTACATCGCTTGTCCATGACTCAGTTTCCCCAGCAGTAAAAGGGGACGATTGTGCTCATTGCACCCAGCCAGGTAAGAGTTGATACAGACGGACGCACGGATGTTTCCTCACTGGTTACAGCAGCTGTAGCGGCAGATGAAGGGACGTCCACTGCACGCGCCGGGTCTTCTGCAGCAGGACAGACACAGTTATAAGGAACTGACACTGCGAAAGCTCATCACGTGCAGTCACATCAAGACACTTGGGTGGGTTATGTTTGCTTGTACAGGGCAGCAGGTTCAGTGATTAATCTCTGGAAGAATATTTACTTGAGCTCAGGGTGCCAGGCAGAGACTGTTCCTTTTCCTCTGTGTATTCAGAGCAGCTCGTGTTAAGATGTCAGCAGTTTATATGTAACGCATCCAGGTTCGTGAGCTGACATGTCATTTTGTTTTAGATTGTCTCCTACCTGCTCGATCTTCCAGAAAAAGACGAAGAGGAGGTGGAGCGAGCACAAATCAACAGCTTTGACAGCCTTTGGGGAGAGACAGGTGATTTCTGTAGATGCTGTAGCTGCTTCTTGCATGTTTGCGTTTGTATTTATGGTCTCCCCATCACCTGAGGCATCCCTGATCCCTGGCATTGTTTTGATGAAGGGAGAAAGATCAATTCCTCTGATTTGATTTCAGGTGATCTACAGGTGCCGGGGTGGAGCTTGCACTCAAGTAAAACAGAGAAATTTGGGTTTTGAAAATCCTGAGCTTCTGCAGCTCCTGGCCCTTCTCAGAGCATGCAGGCATGCAGCATCTCTGACAACCAGGCCACTAACTTCTCTGAAACATCTCACGTTAAGTGAGATGGACACAAATTTCTGCTTTTTCTGTCTTGATATTAGGCATATTTATCCAAAGCATCTCCCTGTTTCTCTCTCTCATTCCTCGTTGCATGCAGCGCCATGACTCTTAAATTATCCATTGACTTTTCTGAAAAAGTCTCATTATTTAGCACCTGGTGATTAAATGAATGTCCTTTTGTGCAATACTATATTTTTGTATTGATGGGTATGATACAGAAGCCCTGCTTTCCTAACTTCTACCAAAACAAAAGCAGCCATTCACCCCTTCCAGTCCACAGATACAAAACACGCTATCATCTCCATTTCTTGAGATATTCAGACTTGGAGTTGTTAGCTTTTAACTCCAATGACCTCCTAAATATTGCCCACTGTCTTTTGTACTCAACTCACTAATCTACTTGCATCACTGGTAATGTTCCTGTCAAGTTAATACACCAAGGTAATGTTCCTGTCTGGGTAACGGAGCACTGATTTTGATTCTGTCAGCTTCGTTTAAAAATGACACCATCCAAGGGTACAGACGGGCTGGCGTGTGGCTTGGTCTTTGGTCAGGTTGTTTCTGGTTAGAAGAGGGAGGCAGAAAAAAGCTGGGTTATATTTTGAGCTGATTCATACCCTGTACGTTTGAAAATGTAGCTTTATTAGAGCCTTGTATTGAGTGGAGTCTATCAGAAAGGATTGCCCCTGAGCTTTAAGGGACAAAGACGGAAGGGTGCGTTGTCCCGGCAGAGGGCCTGGCGGGTGGCCGGGCTGTTCTGGGCCACACGTGGGATATTAGGGAAGGAATCGGCTCCTGCACCCACAGGGACATACCTGAGTAGCAAGGGCATTGTGCCGTTATTAGTAGAAATAAGGGCAACATATATAAATAAGCAATTTAAAAGTGCCCCTAGGGTGTCGTGGGAGACCAAAAAAATTGAATATGGAATTAGTCAAATGAAATGACTGAGCATTGGTAGTAGGACGACGAATTCGCTGTTGGTGAGCTCACAGTTCACGGTGGTAACTGGGCCAAAGACAGCTCATCCAAAATGTTCTCTGGTGTTTGGGTCCTGAGGGCTAACTTGTAAATAGGGTGGTGATCCGGATGCCTTCAGAGTTTAGTCAAAAACCACTAAGATGTCTCCCTGCAGTGTAACCTCATGAGCAGCATCAGGTACTACAGATAAGCTCCTTGAGTTAAGATAGTCCTGAGTTGCCTGGATGAATCTGGCAAAGCCTGGTGTAAAGCCATCGGTGTTTTCTGAACCGGTGTCTAACCCTGCCTGTCCCTGGAGCTCTGCCATCCTGCGTTCTCCTGCTCAGCTGTGCTCTCCCCTCTGAAGGCTGAGCACCACACTCCTTTCCCTGACAAAGTCCGGCTGTTCTCTTTCTTTCCTTGGGTCCTGGACAGCTTTGCCGTTCCCAGCCTGCCCATTGCCTCAAGGACTCTTCAGCAGAAGCCTTTTCCATCTCTGTTGTCCCCCTTCCCATACCCCTCCCTCGGCAATGCCAAAAGCTGGACTCACGCAGACATCTGGGAGTTTCTCTGTCTGAGAGGGGTTTCTGAGTAACTGGGATAGTTGGGAATGTAGATTTGTGATTTGCAAATGGCACAGAAATTGAGGAGCCATCTCAAAGGAATACCCATGCATCCCATTAAAATTGGTGGTAGGTAAATGGGAAAGTGAGCGAAAACAAGCCAACCACCAAATTCAGCAGTCTTTGTTCTGTCACAGGCAGGACAAGTTCATATGGATCTCAAGATTCCCTTTCACATTGTTTTATTACTATTTTCTGAAAAGTAAATAGAGAGTTTAGATAAATTTGAAGATAAATGCTGGCTTCCGCCTAAAAATAGCAATCTGCTGTAAAAATCTGAATTGCGTCTTGTCTGGTTTTTGATACTTGTTGCACGTGTGTCTAATCTTCTGCAGAGCAGAGCTGCCTGCCTGGCTTAGTGATATCAGCCTGATATCATCCAAATGTCAGAGCCAAGTTACATCATAAGTTTAGGAATTGCTGACAGCACACTATAGCCAACTCCAGATGGAATATTTCTCCCTGGGACAAGACTAATATCAAAACCCAGCACAAAAGTATCTGAGTCACTTGTAATAACTCCATCAGAGTTGGAGGTGCAAAGAACGACTCCATCAAACTGTGTTTGTCTTGCTGCCAGGCTGTGAAACAGATACACGTGCCGTATAGGAACGATTTAATGATTCCTTCTACAGATAAAGTTGTTTTTTCTCTAAGAAAACAGACGTGTTCTGCACAACAACAGAGGCAGAATGTGCTGTTGCAGATCCCTGGTGTTGGAGACTGTGGCTTGTCTGACGTTGCTCGCTGACGGAGGGGGACACGTCCACACCTGAAACTTGTCTCAGGTTTTGGTTGAGCTGTGTTTTGAGAAATACAGCAACTGTTTTATGGTGTTCATGCCAAGACTTTGTTATTGCATGGTGAGTTGTTCTTCTGACACTACGTCCTCATGGAAAAGCTGCAAAATGAATGTTCCTGTTTTCCAGCCCAGGATCCTGATCGCGGCTCCTTGGCCGGGCCTGGTGGCTTCATGCTGGGCCACAGGAGCTCTCTGTAAACCTCAAACAAAACCATTTCCATTTCTCTGATTTCCTCTCATCACCTTTCCTTGGCTTTTCCATTCTCCTTTCAACACACAGGCACAGCCTTACCTTTGTGTTGTGGGTTTTTCAGGGACGGATGGTTGTCGTAAGGCACGTTGGTGATGTCAGAAACGGGTTGATAAGTCCATCTAAGGAGTGCTGAAAGGCTTAAATAAGCAAGTACTTCTAGAAGTTTTCTTGAAGTAGTTTTATTGAGTTTTTGGGCTTGGACAGTTGGACACTAGCCACAGGATAGCGTTCTGGGTGTGGGGTGCCCAGCAGTGGAGCTGGAGCCTGCGGATGACCAAAGCCACTTTGGTTAGAAGGCTGGAGAAGGAGGGGTGAGGCACCCATGGTCAGAGCAGCAGCAAACTGTCCGTCTCATTGTAGTTGGAGAGATGACGGTGGTTATCTGGTCCAGCTTTCTGTTCAAAGCACGGGCACTGATGAAGTCTGGGTGTACCTTAGTGAGTTGCTCTCCTGGAGTCCGGCTGGATTGAGCTCCTTTTGCCCCTCGGAGAGTCTCTCCATTTCTGAGGATAGATGCTCAGGTACCTGTGCGTTACACAAGATGAGCTTGGATAGGTTTCTCTCAGCTGCAGGCAGCAAATCCAGGTCATCGGTGTGGAACCTTCCTGAAGCAGCAAGGTCTGACCGCTCAGTAGCACAGAAGCTTTTGATCTTCCCTTGAGTTGGAACTGCAAAGGACAGGCTGGAGCTACGTACCTGCACCAGTTGCTTTGGACCCTGAGGAACAGAGTAGCAAAAAGACGTGTCAATCCGGGTAGAGTGGATTGCAAGGCTGAGTGGAGAGGGGTATGGCCGTGGATGAAATCATTCTGTTTCAGTAAAGTCTTTTCCAAAGAACATTTCATGGTGAACACCAAACACTGAGGTGATTTACAGTATTTTCATTGTTGCCAACATGAGTCGTTTTGACGTGAAATACCTCAAATTAACCTGCAACATTTCAAGTGCAGGCAGGTTTAGAAATAGAACCCAAAAGCCCTGCATACCAATCCCTCTGCCGTGCACATTACACGCAGTCCTCCTTCTATATTGGTAGCTTACGTTTAAAACCCACATAGATCTGATTATAGATTTTGCAGTATGTTCTGCTTGTGGCAGGAAGATGATTTCTCTTTTAACTCTTGATGTCTCTCAACCTCAAGAGAAGAAAACTCAACCATAATGTGGAGCAGAATAGAGAATTAATTAAATCCCCCAACATTAACAGTGTTGCAGTTGGAAACCCATCAACACCTCGTAATCAGCCATCCCACAGAAATGTACTTCAAAGAAAAAACAAGCTACGTCAGTTAGAAATAGACTCCCACCTTCTGCTCAAACTCCTACTAGAAGCAGCAGAGCATCGAGCCAGAGGAGCTGTGCTGAAGTGCACGAAAAGTTAGGGAGAGGAGGGAGGAACCGAAAAGTCTAAAATTAATACTGAAGACGAGTCAAAGGCAGGTCCTGCGCTTGGAACTATTTTCAGATTGAATGTGTCTTTTCTAAGCCAACCGTACTTTCTGAGTTAACAGAGCAGCACATTTTTGTCAGGGAGAGAGCTGTCAGGTGTTATTTCTACCCACCTGTAGTATTGTGAGCGCCTGTAATACTGGAAATGAGAGATAACTTTGGTTTTGCAAAGACCCTTGCTGGTAGGATCAGTCCCGGCCAGAAACAAAGCCCAGAATTAGCGTTTTTCTCAGAGAACAGTTGACCATATTCATACCATTTTTGCTTTCCAGTTGTTTCCTTGGTGTTAAAGATCTACAGGCTAAAGTGGGATATTAAAAGTCCTCCATCTGAATAATGCTGCCCTGTGCTTGTTCGGACAGAGAAAAGCCACCGATGTGACTGACAGCCAGCGGCTGGCAGTGATCCTCAGTGCCTCCAGCTTGATCCCTCACTTGCCCTCCTGGAGTCGTGGTGGAATGAGTCAGGACAGGTTGCAGAAGGTCTTGCCGAGACAGCACGTACCCAAAGACCTGTGTTTTCTCTGGACGTTGTGCCCCTACTAAGACACACGCAGTCTTGCAGCCTGTGGTTTTTGCCGTAGGGCAACCTGCAGGAGGCACAGGGGGAAAGGGTGAAGGTTTTGTGTGTCGAGGTTCTGCGTTTCTTTCCAGCAGCACCTTGAACCTCAGACGCGTGTGCCTGTGGATTATTTCATGCTTACTGTGATTCTTACTTGGTTTCACTGCAACTTGCGGAAAATAATGAAAGCTGATTGTCCCAGTCAGCCTCTTTCCATAATGTTATGAGATCTTTTCAGGGATGAGTTGACCTTTGAAGTAAACTAAAATGACAAGTAAGAGCTAGAACTGTACTGATCCAACCCATTTTCTTCGTTCATTTTGCCTGTCGTGAGATATGTTTGGCATTTCAGGCACCATCACCTCGATATCCAGCAGAAAGACCTATCTCTGGATAGGAAAAAAACTCCACGGAGAGTGTGGATCTTTTCACTGCTTTTCTCTCTCCTCCAGCTCTGACGGCGGCAGCCGGGCGCGGGAAGCTGGAGGTCTGCCGGCTCCTCCTGGAGCAAGGTGCCGCGGTGGCACAGCCCAACCGCCGTGGGGTCGTTCCGCTCTTCAGCGCCGTGAGACAGGGCCACTGGCAGGTGAGCGGGTTCCTCGTGACACCGGGGTGACCTGAAGTGTAAGGGTCAGGGCATCCCTTCCCTCTTGCTGAAATATGAGTGGAAAAGACAAGCCCCAGCTCTTTTGGGGAATGATCAGAGCGAGAAGAAGTGATACTGATGCTTCAATCACCCTGAGCTCTTGCTGTCTACAGACAGCTTTTGCCTAAGTACTGTGTTATCTCACCATTTGGGGAGCAAATGGGATGCTCTTGACTTAAAAGCTCATTTTTCCTGTCCTTATACTTCCGTTGCTTCTCCTATGCCCTGATCTCGCAGCAGTAATCCCAGAGGGCACCGTGCCCTGGGGGTGAGGTTTCAAGACATGGGGACCGCTCTGCCCTTCGTTGGCTCTGGTTTCTTCCCAGCTGGGTCTCGACGTACAACACGTGGTCTCGCTTTGTGTGTTGCAGATTGTAGATCTCTTACTCACGCACGGCGCTGATGTGAACATGGCAGACAAGCAGGGACGGACGCCGCTGATGATGGCTGCGTCTGAGGGACATCTGGGCACGGTGGAGTTTCTGCTTGCACAAGGTTAGAGCACATGCTTGGAAGTGTGTTGGAGACCGGCCACGGCAAGTCCCACCACACTGTCTCCTGCGCAGCTGGAGTTTGTAATGTTGGGGTGGGGATTGTAATCCTACTGCTGGATCGGGCGGTGGGAGAGGTTCTCAGCACCGTATCCAGCTTCTTGGAGAGCAAGACTAGAATAGTCATAGCATTAGTCTTGGCTGTCCGTTTTGTTGTCTGTGTTTGGTGCTCACAGCCTCAAAACCACACATTTGAGTTAGAAAATAAAGTAACATCTCACAGATGCTTTGAGCATTGAGTTAAGAATACGCCCTTGAACCATTCTTGGAGCTTTCCCCTTAGACAGAAAAGTCAACAAGCGATTTGATTGAACCGTCAACATCGCCATGGAACAGGCAGGCAAGACTAAACCGCAGGACCAGAGGTCGGGACACGTTTTAACACTTCCATTTTTAGGGCTAGTATTGTTGCCAGTGTTTTTGACACCAAGATCAGCAGGAGGGTAAGGCCCCAAGGCAGGCGAGGATTTGGTGTATTTGTTAGGAATAAAACAGAACTGTTTTGAAGATAGTCTTCAGCTCTTCAGCTTTGCGCTCACAGATTTGCTTTGCACAATACTTTCGGTGTCTAATAACTCTCCCTTAGTAGGAGTTACTCAGTCAACAGGAACGTGTTTCGGTTTTACTCATTTCTGCTGTACATGTTGGAGGTGAGTCAGAACAACACGCTGCCTGCAACCTGTGTGAACATGATTATTTCTTATTTCTGTAGTTCCTTAGAGACTTCTTTTTCTTTTTCTTTATTGACAAATAGCCAATGTTTGTTTGGTTTGTTTGGGTAATTTTCCTTTTTTTTTTTTTGGCTAGAAATAGCATTTAATTCTCGTATTGTTATTTGATATTTTTATTTCAGGTAAGATCCCTCTTTGGGAAGGGATATTTTCTTCATAGCCTAAGTGACTGTGTCTGACCTCTTAGCCAAAATGTGAGACACTTGAATATTTTACATCGTAGTTGTAAGAACATTTTTTCACCGTAAAATTACCAGGCTTCCAAGAACAAGTTTCTCCTTGCCTGTCTGTCTGTCCTGAGCCACAGACCCGTGGGATCCTTGCTGTTCGGTGCTGTAACCTGCATAGGGACGTGACAAAGATCAGTTTGAGGCATAAGTTTATTATGAATTAATTCAATTAGTTCTGTTCTGATGTTCTGGGGGTTTTTTAATTTCAAATTAACACTCACCATGTTTGTGTTGTAATGTGGCCCCTTTTGCAGCTTGACTAAATCTGTGTAAAAGGCTTAAAATAAGTGATTTTTTTTTTTTTTGCCAGACTTGAGGGCTGTGCATTTTAATTTCAAATTAACACTCACCATGTTTGTGTTGTAATGTGGCCCCTTTTGCAGCTTGACTAAATCTGTGTAAAAGGCTTAAAATAAGTGATTTTTTTTTTTTGCCAGACTTGAGAGCTGTGCATGTTGCTTAAGACTGACTGGTTCAGTGGAGAATGGAAATACCAGATAATCTGATCTTGGCTATGGGATCACCAGCAAATGCACGTAATGTTTCCCTGGCTCTTTGGACACTGAGAGCCCAAGAAGTCAGAAATATGAAAATCCCTTTGACTTTAAAAGGTCCATTCTTCTAAATAGCTTAATAAACTCCACTAACTACGCTATAACACATGGTCCTGAAAAGTTAGCTCAAGCCTGGGCAGAGCACTGTGATATATGGTGTGTTTTAATTAAAATGGCTTTGACAATCCTGTTCAATGTTTCATTAAAATCAAAGTGTGTGAATCATAAGCCATAAGCATTCATTAGTGTGTTGCAAAGCAAATCTCATTTTGACTATACTTGATTAACACAGTCAGCGTTTGTAAACACTTTTTATTAACAGAGTTGCAGTCATCGATCAATTTGAAATCCAAATTTTTAGAGTTACCTACTGCTCTCTCTTAACACCCCGAGGTAATGGACGTGTGAACGGTGAATTAAACTTCCCTGGTAGCAGCTCTGCTAAAGCTGATATTTGTATGGAGCTGTGTCACACAAAGCAAGATAATTCTTGCTGCTCATTCCATTTGGAGAGAGCTTGATTCTGAATCTCGTTTTCCTGCAAAAGTCAATCCCTTGATGGTTTTTGCTACCTGGGGTAGATGGTACGTGTGGATGCTGCTCCTCGCTGTCTGTCTTATGCCTCTGGCACACGAGGCTGAGCCTCCTCCCCGTGAGGGCTCACCCTGCCAGGGCACTGCACCTTTGGATGCATCCTCTGGACAGAAAGGATCTGACCATCCCGGCCACTCCCTGCTTCTTTTTGATGCTCCAAGTGTCATTTCTTTTGCTCTCTAACAGACTCGCTGTTGTGTGCCTACTAGATAACGTATTAAATCATAAACTCTTGCATTTAACCAGTTATTTTTTTTAAGGGAAGGACCAGCCCAGCCCTTCTAGGAAGCAAGCTGGGTTTACCCAGGCAAAATCCTTCCCACTGCAGCAGGGATCGATGCCATGAGGTCACCTTAAGCCATTTGCCCTCGAAACCATCAGTTTGTTTCATGTCTGACTGCCTTAACACAAAGTAGGTTAGAGATCCCCGAAGGAGCGAAAGAAGCCTTCAGAGTCAAGCAGAGGTTCTGTTGGGAGCCACGGCTGCGTCGGGAGCTCGGGGCTTCTGTGGAGGTCATGCCCAGCCTGCCTCGGAGCAGCGTTTTGGCGTTTCTGAAGCGGTGTGCGTTGTCCGCTCGCTTAGACCTTCAGCTTGCGTTGCTGCAGGGATACCCTGAAGTCTGTGCGCGTCACGCTGTGGTGTGGTGTGTCTCTTCCGCTGGACT
>NW_009606491.1:17563-18252 GCF_000690535.1 Cariama cristata | reverse complement strand
GAGTGGGAAGGTTGAGTGATGATGTGGCTTTCCAGCCTTCCTTCTTAACGCAGGAGCTTTCTCACTTGCTCCAGAAGAGTCAGAGGGAAAACACAAGAGAAGACTTTGATGGTTTGATTGCAAGAAAGTAGCTGGTACAAATGAGAAGGATCTAAATGAGGCTTTATCCTGCTTTGCTGAGCAAAAGTTGGCCTTGGGTCAGTTGAGGATCATCTGAGGATCTTTCACAGAGCTTCAGAAGGGTTCCTAGGTGCAGTGTGGGCAGTGTGAGAGAAGGCTGGCGAGATGCTGGGAGTTTATGTTCTCATCCCTTAGCTTGTACGTTTGAGCTGCTGTGCAGCCAGTGTCCCTCCCTGGCACACCAGATTGCCCCGGATGTCATTTGCCACCTCCCTCGCTGGCTCTCGACGCTGCAGCTCGGAGGCCTGCAGCGAGCGGGATGCTGCGGCTGTGCCGGGAGCTCTGGGCGGAGGTTTCTGAACGTATCCCGAGCAAATGTTCATGGGTTGTGCTCCTCCACAAACAAGAAGCTGGAAGACCTCTCAGTTTGCTGTCATCTGGGCAATGTGTGCTAACAGAGGATATGTCAGCTGGGATGAACGGGAAGGTTCAGGAAATTCACATTATTCCCCCTCTTGCTGAGCTTTCTGGAGCCATTGAAGATCTCATGCTGGGCAGTTTAGAGTTTC
>NW_009606491.1:10333-17410 GCF_000690535.1 Cariama cristata | reverse complement strand
TGCCGCGAAGAGGAGTGTTCACTTAATGCTGCTGTTCAGATCTCATATGCGTATCCATATGCCATATGAAGCAATACTGACCCGTTGGTATGGCAGCGCGAGTTCTTCATCCAAGAAAATGTCAAGTCCCTCTCTCCTTGGCTTGCAGTTGGCAGTAGTTTATCCCACAACATTGTATTTATATTGGGTAAAGTTCAGGGAGAAATACTGCTGGAACTTGTGTCGATTTGGGTAAAGGGGAGGGGAGTGAAGAGGGGAAAATATGTGCTTTTTTAGAAGAACTGAGCTGAATTGACTTAGTTCCCCTTGGTATGCCATGACCTGCTGAAACAGCGAAATGGTCTTCACCTCCGATTCATACAGGCTGGCACGGGTTTTGATTAAAAAAAACAACAATAACAACAACAAAAAAACCCAACTGTTAAAAAGAAAGATTGATGTCTCAGATGAGGGATGTCAAATCCACCCTGCTGCTCAGAAGATGTTTGCCAGAAAAGCCTACAGAGCTAGGTGCGAAAAAGTTTGCAGCTTGGTGGGAATAAACTCGTTTTCCACGGTTCCTATCAGTGCATTTGAAGTTGCCTTGGAGGGTGGGATCCGCAGTGGGAGAAATGTTAATACAGCAATTAATAATTATGTACGTAACTCTCTAAAAATAAGCTGTCGTCACCAAGCAGATGGTTTGTTGTATCATAGCGCTCAACAGCAGAGAGCTCTTGGGTGAACTGATGCTTGTTCTTTCAGGTGCCTCCATTTCTCTGATGGACAAGGAGGGCTTGACGGCCCTCAGCTGGGCTTGTCTGAAGGGACATCTCTCCGTGGTGCGTTCCCTGGTGGAGAACGGAGCTGCCACCGACCACGCGGATAAAAACGGTCGCACTCCGCTGGACCTGGCAGCTTTTTACGGTGATGCAGAGGTGGTAAGTGACCCGTAATATAGGCAGAAGAAAACAGACAGTTGATGTAAAAGCCGTAAAATAGTACAGTTCGGCTTGATAGAGCAATAAGCGTATAGAGTCCTGGCCTTCCGTACATGCAGGTGCCTCCACAGAGGAAAAACGCATGAGACTGAGGTCCCCTCAGACCCTATAGAGGTGGTTTTAGCCCAAGCAGTGGAGCAGAGCAAGCTTTTGCTGGTTGTACGTCCCCAGCCGAGCGTGAAGGTCTCGCCCAGGAGCAGAACTGACCGTTGGGCTTCTCGTTACAGGTTCAGTTTCTGGTGGACCATGGGGCCATGATTGAGCACGTTGACTACAGTGGGATGCGACCCCTCGACAGGGCAGTGGGGTGCCGCAACACCTCGGTCGTCGTCACTCTCCTGAAGAAAGGAGCCAAGATAGGTAGGGACAAGGGGACAATCCGCCGTCGGCTCTGTGCTCAGGCAGGACTCTTGAGCGGTGGGGCTGGCTACCTAGAAAATATAAGCGTAACACAAAGGCAGCCTCAGCCCCAGCTGCTGCTTCGTACTCGGAAAGCAGCCGGCGAGTCCTGCCTGCCTTGTTCTCGTTATTAAAACGGGGAATATTTTTTTTTGCTATCGTGTTACTTAGCAAAGTTAATCAATAAACAACTGTTTCTTTGGCAAGGTCTTTCCTCTGGTAATGCTTTTTCTATCTTTACTAGTCTGAGTCGACAAACGTACTATGTCCATGCATTGCTGTGAGCTGCTGCATTCACTTGCTCTGTGTATGCTTTCAGATCTTAGTGTTACCTGCACTGCGCCACACAGCTGCTCACGTTACGTTTTCCTGTGAAAGGGGATTTTGCTGGTGCATTGGCTTCTTTGCTGCCTGCCTCTCACAGCTGCTTTTTTCCTTTCTTGTTTTTTTTTTTTTTTCACCTTCATCCATTTTTTTTTTCCCCTCTCTCCTACAACTTTTTGTTTTCTCCTTTCTTTGAAGGTTGTCAGACGTTACCGAGTCGCCCACGAGGTATATCTCATTGCTGTCAGCATCAGCTTCGATCTGATAGCTTTGTCAGCCTTGCTTTCTCCTGTTTGATTTAGCCTGCATGCGTCCCCAACACCTCTAATCTTTTAATTTACCTCACCTTCAAATAATTTTTTTAATGACTGTTGCAGAGAATAACTTGAACTCAAAAACTAACCTCCTTCCCCCAAAATGTACTGAATCTACTGATAGAATATTGTTGACTTATTCTTCACCCACACTAATGAGTTGTCCCTAGATTTGTGCCACCCCTTCCCTCCCAGTATTAGTCCTTGAGATAACAACTGGCTCTGCACGGGCGGACCCCTGTGCAGAGCCAGCGTGTCCCCAGCCCCACGGACGGCTTCGGCACCAGCACCACTTAGACAAGACCTTTCCTTTGTTGCATTTCCCCCCTTAATGGATTTTCTACTCTAGTATTTCATATCTCGTGAAGTTGGCAATCACCATCCACTTAAACACAAAACGACACAATCGACAGTCGAACTGCAGATTTCCTAGTACGCTTCCAGAGATTTTAATTTAGAAATGCTTTTATGTAACCACTCTGATTTTTCCTTTTAAATATATGTTGTTTCCCCCACCCCAGCTGGTTCCACAGTCAGCAGTGCCCTCGTGTGGAAACGGCTCCGGTCATTTCCCAGACCGTGGTGGTGCTGGTGGTGTTGATTAGGATTAGCCTTAATGACTGCAAAGGAAAACCATTGCCGTGTGGATGACGTTAATTTAAGTGCGAGAGGAATTATCAGCTCAATCATTTGGAGCACTCTGCCCTTTGACCATGCCAAGTTGTTCTCTCCAGCAGAAATTCCCACCCCAGGATATTTTTTCCACCCAGCTTCCTACCACCCTTGCATTGTATGAGTTTTTTACCCATCATGCATCCTGTACACTACAGGTCCAGCAACATGGGCGATGGCAACCTCCAAACCAGACATCATGATCATCCTGTTGAGCAAGCTGATGGAGGAGGGAGACATGTTTTATAAGGTGAGAAGAGTGGGTTTGGGAAAGTTGAACAGATGCAGCGTGCAGCCTAACTTTGTAGGAGGTTTTGACTGAGCAATGCTGCTGCCTTAACCCGTGGCAAGTAAAAGCTACTGCTCGCAGCGTTCCTTGTGCTGCAAACGGTTTGGGTTTGGTTAGCGGGGTTGGGGAGGGGGGATTGATTGCCCAAATCTGTAACGAAGCTGAAGCAAAGCCAAGCCTCTCTGCATTCTGGATTTGAGCCAGCACTTCATTTCCTCTTTGAAAACACCAGAAACCAAGTGTTTGTTCGGAGTGCTGATGTCGTTGCATCAGATCTGGCAACGTTGTCGTTACCTAGCAGGCTCACTGCTGTGGAACAAGGCAACAAGATAGTATATCCCAGAAAAACTTGCGGAAGAAACTTTTCACGGTGATAACAGGTTGTCAGGACGCAGATGGCTTTGTCTTGTCCTTTAGCCCGTGGGAGACGTTCCACCATTACAGTTGGAGAGTCTTTTTTGCTCAGTGTTTATTTTAAGCCGATCTTTAAGACCTGGAGATTTGCACACACACACAAAATGTGCAAGTACAACAATGATTCACTGTTAGGCTATAAGGGTGAAGCAGAAAATATGCAAAGCTGGCATTGTAACTGGAGTTATCTGCCAGAGATACATGATACAGCTGAGAAACCCGAGTCTACGAGGTTTTAAAGCTTACTATTCGTAGCTGCAAAATTTATGTCTGGGTCATCATGAATTGCACGCGTCCTAGATCCCATTTTGCCCTCTTTCTTTCATCCTAGCTACCATGGCTGATCCCCTCCAGGGCACAGATCATCCCATCCCAAAAATAGGTGTCCAAAATAGCAAAGATGAGTCACCCTTTGAAGGTGACTGTTGCGTCCCAATAACTATAAAAGGAACCCAGTTGACAGGCTTAGATGTAGACACCTAATTTTTAGACATCTAAAGTCCAGGGAAATTAATCTCAACCCGTTTGTCCAACTTCAGAGCCACGTCGGTGCCATAACATTTATCTTTGCTATTGCAGAGGCTTCTCCGAGCCCCAGGAACGACACCCGAAGTCCCGCCACTTCGTGTTCTTTCTTTCTGCCTGGTGCTTATTAAGCTTTGGGTGTGTAGGGTGTTCTCCAGAAATGGGTTACTGATCACCCAGCTCAAAAGACCATCCATCCAGAAACAGATGGAGTTGTATCAAGTTAACACAATTTCTGCTGTGTTTCCCACTGTAGCGTGACAACTCTGTACGACGTGGGAGAACTCAACTTGCACAAGGCATCTGCATTTCCAGATCAGATGTTCCCTTGATCAAATATTCTGGCTTTCCTTTCTAGAAAAGAGCTAAATAGTGAAGGCATGTTACCTTAACCGCCTAAAACATTCACGGGGCTGGTGAGTGAGTTCTCTGCCATGAGGTAAACTCAACCCAAGGACGGGTTTTGACATGTTCTCCTTCTATTAGAAAGGTAAAGTGAAAGAGGCTGCCCAGCGCTACCAATACGCTCTGAAAAAATTCCCCAGGGAAGGGTTTGGAGAAGACCTGAAAACTTTCCGTGAGCTGAAGGTGTCGCTCCTTCTCAACCTCTCCCGATGTCGAAGGAAAATGAACGTAAGTCTCCCCACTCTTCGTGGCCTTAAGCGCAAGCTGCCAACTTTCTGCCTGTGAACAGACACGTCCATCCTGTAATCGTGCTTTGACCTCTGAGATCTCTCCTCTGTGTAACCTGGTTGTCCTTCACAGAGCACTGATGTTTTATAATTCAAAAGAAGTAATGATTTAATATGCATTTCCAATGATTAAAAATTCATTGCTATGTTTATAGCTTTTTGAATTTTTTATTACTCCCCTTTGATGATGATGTGAATTGGGGGTGGAGGCATTTTCCAGATTTCTAAGGCAGCGGGGAGGGAGGAGCCAGGAGATGTGCTCCTTTGAATACTAATTAATTTAAAATGAAGGAGCATATGCTTAGGGGGCTAGCACTTCCCCAGGGCAGTGACTCATCCAGAAACACCCCCACATACTCCCTCTCCTCCCAGAACTGCCAGATCCCTGTCACTCTCCCCACTCCAATCTAGCAGCACCCCGCGACCAGCTCCTGCAGCTCGTCTGTTCTTCCAGCAGACGAGTGCCAGCAGGCAGAGGCTTTCACCTCTACAACTTAAAGCCTCCGTAGACTCAAGCAGTGAAATCTCCGCCGAGGCCGTGAGCCAGCGAAGATTACACTGGAGGGGAAGGGGTTTTTGTGACACCTTCATGTCTTCAAGCTGTGGAGGAGAAAGATGAAAAGCAATGGAAGTAAAATCCTAATGCTGGTGAGCGGACAACACAGCCTGTAGAAAAAGTGTGGACCTTCTCTTTAAACAAGCCAACTCGCAGCTAGGCCTGTGCTTTAAGGACAAAATTTTTGGTTTATTGTTAACTGGGAAACCCCAGGTTTTGTGATAGAAAATTTCATAGGGTTGTAATTGCTCCTGCAGTTCTTGTACCTATAGATGAGACCATAAAGGTACCTACCTCTTAGCTACATTCCCAGTTTAGTCTATTAGGCAGCATCTCCTCAGTAACTGCTACTGAAGGTACAAACAAAAGTATGAGCTTCCCCAGGCAGGGTGTCCAGGTAGCAGGAGTTTCCTTGCGGAGTTTTTGAACAAATCAGGAGTACTCTTCGGTCCTTCCTTCCAGAACTGCTCAGGGTAAACAGCCCAAGTCAGCAATCCAAAGCAGTGTTTGGTTGTGAAATGAAAAGCTCTCCACTGGGAAAAGGTCTCCTTCACAAGTGCTGAGCTTCAGCTGAACTTAGTGGTCTGTGAAGCATTCGGGACAAGGCAAGGGAGGACAGCTGGCAGGGTTTGAGCCATAGCTGATAGTCGATCTCGTGGCACTGCCGCTCGAAAACAGCTAGAGCAGTCTCCATCCCGTGCCATCACCCTCTCCCTCCCCGCTCCCAAACTAGTCTCCCAAGCTAGAGGTGTAGGGGAGAGGCAAGGAACAGTGGGACGGGTGGCACTGGTAGGAGACCTTTGCCAGGCCAGTCCTGTTCATAGCTACCGAGATATCGTAGCCCTGTCCTTCGTGTGCAGTTGTATTCAGCCCCTTTGAAGTATGTCAGTGTGTTGCAGAGTGAGAAACGGAGGGCGTGGGAAAGGTTTCTTATTGCTTTCAACTATGGAAAAAAATCCTTCATGAGATTACATTCCGGCCTCTGCGAGACCAGATGTTTCCTCAAGACTGAAGGTTGTTGGAGAGGGGTTGCATGCACTTGTTGGGGACACAGTCGGTGAGAACGAAGGCAGTGGCACGCTGGCCTCTGTGGGTGCTGACAGCATCCAGCGTTACAAGAGGGCTTTGAGTCTTTGGACATGCCATCGTAGCTCTCTGGCTGTAAATGATGTTGAATCCATGTGAAACATTCCGGTACCATCACATTTTCCATGGTACGTGCAAAAAAAAGTGTCCGTATTAAGTTTGTTTTCTTCCCAAACTGTATATATTTTTTTATTTCTATATCTATTCAATTACTTACCTGCACACCTATTGTAATGACAGGATTTTGGAATGGCGGAGGAATTTGCTACTAAAGCACTGGAGCTGAAACCGAAATCTTATGAAGCTTACTATGCAAGAGCAAGGGCCAAACGCAGCAGCAGGTGAGGAGAGAGAGAGAGAAGTACGAGGGGCTGGTCTCTTCAAGCCTGGCCACACCGATGTAGGCATCCGCCGTGCCAAAACCGTACCAGTGTCCCCATGGGAAGAAATGGCAAAGGAACGTTCGTTAATGAGATTACAAACTTCTCAAACTCCAAAGTAACACCCTCCCTCATTTGGTAATTTCTGGAGACAGTTGAATGCAAATATTTTGAGAGGTTCATCTTAGTTGAACTTTGTCTGAACATCTTACTACACTGGAATCCTTTACACCAAAGTTGGGTATTCTTGTGACAAATACACTTTAGTTCAACCACAACTTGGACTCGCGGCGAAATACGACTCATGGAAGCCCCGTGGCCTGTGTTGTGCAAGAGGGCAGACTCGTACATCACGGTGATCTCTTCTGTCTCTCTGTCCTACAGCATTTTTTGCAAGGCAGAAACTGCTGGCTGGCTGTGCAGTGGCTGTGCAGGCAAGCGCCAGC